>NC_041384.1:761051051-761065644 GCF_002162155.2 Triticum dicoccoides
GGGAAGGTCACCCATTGAGCGGTGGCAGTGCAAGATTCGTCATCTTCGAAGGTTCCTTCGTGGATGGGCTAAGCACACGAATGGGATATATAAGGCTGAGAAGGGAAGACTCCTTATGATTATTCATTCCCTTGAGTTAAAAGCTGAAACCTCTATTTTAGATACTTCCGAGCTGGAGTCTAAAGTGGAGGCCGAGTTAAGGTTGAAAGAGCTTCTCCGCGAGGAGGAATTGAAATGGGCTTTGAGAGCTAAGGTTCGTAAGGTTGTCCAAGGAGAGGACAACACTCAATTATTTCATATGATTGCTAATGGAAAGCATCGTAAGAAGAGAATTTTTCAATTAGAACAAGATGAAGGGATGATAGTTGGTCAGGAAAACCTGAAAGTTTACATTACCAACTATTATAAGCAGTTGTTTGGATCTCTGGAAGAGAGTTTTGTGTCCCTGGATGAGTCAAGAGTTGAGGATGTTCCCCAACTTGAGACGGAAGAGAATGAGATTTTGACTGCTCCTTTTACGGAGAAAGAGGTCTTTGAGGCCATTTCACAAATGAAGAACAATAAAGCGCCAGGACCAGATGGGTTTCCGGCGGAGTTCTACAAAAAGTGCTGGCATTTTATTAAGGGTGACCTGTTGCTGATGTTTCATGATTTGTTCAATGGTCAGCTTCATTTGTTCAAGCTCAATTTTGGAACGATAACTCTTCTTCCTAAGAAGACAGAGGCTATTCGCATTGAGCAGTTCAGGCCTATCTGTTTGCTTAATGTCAGTTTCAAAATTTTCACCAAGGTTGGAACGAACAGACTCACGCAGATTGCGCATTCAGTTGTGCAACCGTCCCAGACCGCTTTCATGCCAGACAGAAATATCCTTGAATGGGTGGTCGTCTTGCATGAAACGCTCCACGAGATTCACTCAAAAAACTAGATGGTGTGGTTTTTAAAGTGGATTTTGAAAAAGCATACGATGAAGTTAAATGGCCTTTCCTTCAACAGGCGTTGCGTATGAAAGGATTTGACAAGGCCTGGCGAGACCAGATTGAGTCCTTTACGCAAAAAGGGAGTGTAGGGATTAAAGTGAATGATGATATAGATCACTATTTCCAGACACACAAAGGACTAAGGCAAGGAGATCCCATGTCACCGATTCTATTTAACATAGTGGTTGATATGTTATCCATTTTAATAGGTCGGGCTAAGGATGCGGGGCAGGTTTCGGGCTTGGTTCCGCACCTAGTTGATGGTGGTATATCTATTCTGCAGTATGCCGATGATACTATCATCTTTATGGAGCATGACTTGGCGAAAGCAAGGAACATGAAGCTTGTGTTGTGCTTATTTGAACAATTGTCTGGACTCAAGATTAACTTCCATAAGAGCGAACTGTTTTGCTTTGGAAGAGCTAATGAGGACCAGGAGGCGTATAAGCAATTGTTCGGATGTGAGTTGGGTTCGCTACCGTTTACATACCTAGGTATACCCATTCACCATCGTAAGCTGACGAACAAGGAGTGGAAGTGCATCGAGGATCGTTTTGAAAAGAAACTGAGCTGTTGGAAAGGGAAGCTCATGTCATATGGAGGTCGATTAATTCTGATTAATTCGGTCTTAACCAGTATGCCCATGTTTCTTTTATCCTTTTTTGAGGTCCCGGTGGGGGTCAGGAAGAGGTTAGACTTTTATCGATCTCGTTTCTTTTGGCAGAATGATGAGTTGAAACGAAAGTATAGGCTTGCAAAATGGGATATCATCTGTAGGCCGAAGGACCAAGGTGGTCTAGGCATTGAAAATCTAGAGATCAAGAATAGATGTCTCCTTAGCAAGTGGCTATTTAAACTCTCGTCCGGGACAGAGGTCACATGGGCTCAGATTCTGCGAAATAAGTATCTTCAGGCTAAAACTTTGGCTCAGGTGACTGTGCGCCTGACTGATTCTCCGTTTTGGAAAGGGTTGATGAGAGTCAAGCCCCTCTTCTTTAACAGGGCAAAAATCTTAGTCGGTGATGGGGCTAACACGAGGTTCTGGGAGGATACGTGGCTTGGGGAGACGCCTCTGGCACTTCAATATCCTACTCTGTATAACATTGTTCAACGTCGAGAAGCCTATGTTGCAACTGTCTTACAGTCCACGCCTCTCAATATTAGCTTCCGGAGGACGCTAGTAGGCCATCGTTGGGAGGCATGGCTTCATCTTGTACGAAGGTTGATGGATGTCCAGCTGTCTCAGCAGCCAGATAGATTGTTTTGGAAACTGACTAAGGACGGCAGGTTCTCGGTCAAATCCATGTATCTGGATGTCATAAACACTAGTGTCATTCCTTGCTCGAAGCACGTCTGGAAAGTTAAGGTACCTTTGCGAATCAAAGTGTTTATGTGGTTTGTGCATAAACAAGTCATTTTGACAAAAGACAACCTGGCAAAACGCAATTGGATGGGTTCTGCTAGGTGTATCTTTTGTGATTGTAACGAAACTATAAGGCACCTCTTTCTAGATTGTCTGCAGGCTAAGATTCTTTGGCGTTCGATTCATATTGCTTTTAATATTACTCCACCTACCTCTATCAATATGTTATTTGGAACATGGCTTGATGGGGTTAACTTGGATGTAGCAAGACACATTCGTGTCGGAGTGTGTGCCTTGTTATGGGCAGTATGGAACTGCAGAAATGATTTGGTTTTTAACAGAAAAACGAACTTTCACCTTTTGCAGGTTATCTTCAGGGCCACAACATTGATCCGTATGTGGTCGTTACTCACTCCGACGGAGGCCAGGGGGCGTTTGGCTACTGCGTCTACCCGATGGGAGATGGTAGCTCGGGGTATTTTCAACCGGTTTGGATGGCGGTCATGCAACAGGATAGGCATGTAGTGCTCCTATTTTATTTGCCAGCCGGTTGTGGCTTCTTGATTAGGCTCGCTTGAGCAGTTTGTTTTCTTTTCGTACCTTCAGATGTTGGAGATTTTTGTGACTGCTTTTGTTTTTTAATTATGAGCCGTATGCATCTTTCTGATGCAGAGGCCGGGGTAATACCCCTTTTCTAAAAAAAAGATCACTATTTAATTAAATAAATTGCTTAGATCTATTAAGAACTTTTATCACTCATGTGAAAAGGGGAGGTAAGAGGATCAATGCTAAAATTTGCCTTGCTGTTTTCATTGGTACACTTTTACTATTCCTTATTCGTTTGCAGATGGGCTAGGTGTGGTCACGAGACTCTATGACTGATCACGCTGACCACCCCCTAGTTGTGCCCTTGTTGCCAACTCACCTGCCATGATTGAAGATGAATAGATTGGAAGTTTTTCCGCAAAAAAAAAAAAAAACTCACCCAGCTAGTTCGACAATCACTTCAATCCTAATTTAAAAAGAGAAGTGCATCAAACCACCACTTTTGTGTCGTCACAAAAAAAGCACCAAACGCAATGCTAAATATTAACACTAAATACTAAGTTGAGGCAATTATGACAACTGAGGCCTGCCTATCTAGGATATGTCAAATAACCACTTGGATCTCTACTCTATAGATCCCAACATGGGCGAAAATGGAATCAAGCTCGATTGATCGATGCTGCCAATAGGGACGGAGACAAGATACTTTTCCTTGGGTGGTCGTGCGTTAGTCTTTGGTGGATGTTTGCTGATTTTCATTGATATACTCTTAGCTACTCCTAATTTCTTTCCAGATGTGCCAGGTGTGGTCATGACTCATGAGACCCCATGACTGACAACACCACCTCGTAGCAACGCCCCTATTGCAAGCTCACTCTCCTAGTTCGACAGCCGCTTTTATCTCGAGTAAAAAGCCGGAAGAAAATTAACCGGCCGCCCACCGCCACACCTACAACAACTATTAGTTGTAGGTTTCTTTTCCTAGACTTTGAAATTAGACAACTTTGACCCTTAAGTTTCAAAGCCTAGGGAATACTTCAGGTTTTCCTTTACTTGAAATTTAATGGGGCTTATATATATATTTCGAAGCAGAGAGTATGAAAAAAAATTACATAAGTAGCAAACCATATGAAGTACTGGAAAAAATTCCATTTTTAGTGAACTTGAAAAGTATAACCAAAACACTAGCTATGAATATTCATAATTTATTTTTGAGTTTCCATATTTCCCTGATTTCACCTAATACTTCTAAATTTCATTTTGTTTGTATTTATTCCATGAAATATTTTTTCTTATTTTCTTATTTCTGTTTATAGGTTTGTGCGCAAAAGCATCACCATGTCATTAGTCATACCATTTCACCAGGCCAGCAGTCAAATCATCAAAGTTTATAATTTTCTAGTCTGCGGGTCACAAATAAATTAGCTAGCAGTTGTGTGGTCAAATATAATGTTAGTCACTTGCACGCAAAATTAACTTGTATATCCCACACAAACACTAGCAACCATGATATCTCTTCTTTATTTAAGACATCCACATTAAAAGATTAAAATTTAACTAGTTTTTTTCCAGAAATTTCATTTGTTATTTTGTTCTTTTATGGGATGTATTTTAAACTTTTCCTATTTTTGTGCCGATTCTTTTGTACGAAAATCCACCACAACATCTTTACTTAAAACACTTTCAGTAGGTTAGCAAACAAATGAGCCTCTTTGGAACACAAGCTTATGAGAATGTGGAAGCAGAAAACACATGATTATAGTGCCGCAACATCTTGGATCCTACTGCAAAGAAAAAAACGGATCTCTTAATTGAATGTCCTGCTTAAGGTAGAATTTATAGGCGTTATTTATATGAATCCTTCAAACAAAGCTTATTCATATAGATTCGATGATCCCTATTGGACGTGGTCAGCGAGAGTTCATTATGGAAACAAACAGACAACAGTAGCCCACACATAGGAATTATAGAGAAGACACCGTTGGATGCACCACAAAGAAAAGAAAAAATGCAGGAATTCTGGAACTAGCTAAGTATTGCTTGAGTAGAGAAAGTCACAATACGCCCTGTATACGTCTAAATAACTTGTTACAAACTATAGTTAGCGACTCTGCATGCATCAGGAAGTTAACCATCAAGCTAGCTAATCAGTACATGGATTAATTTGTATATAACACTCAGCTCAGCCCCGTCAACACTCACCAAGATGATGTTCTCTCCCCTACTCTCTCTTCTCTTGGTGCTTCTACCTGGCTCTCTCGTTTTTCTATCTCCTCTTCGTGCTCTGATTCCCTTTATCCAGCTGCTATTGCTCCTAACTCATGCCCAGCAGCATGGGCGCATTTATAACACGTATGTCCGGGGGCACGCGGCTCCCGTGACTTCGAATTTTGTCTATGTATGTACTGCATTCGTATATCATGCCGATATACTTGTTGGTATGGGGTACCATACCTGTTACGTGGGGTCAGTTAAAAATAGAAAACGGGAAGGAATGAAAAAATATAGAACATATGAGCAAAAACGATTCATTAAGCCATTATTAAGCTGTTCTTCTTAACTTCTGTTTGTTCTTATCTCCCCGTCCCTCAGAAAAGAACATCCATCTTTGAGCATGGTTTCAATTGAAGAAAGTAAGAGATCATCTTCTGTCCTTATAAATTGAAGGGCTTCAAAGACATGGACACCGGCCGCAGTACATATTCGTTTGAAAAAGACCGATTTCTTATGTAAAGGAAATATATCATCTTCTGTCTTTACTGTTTCAAGGGATTGAAAGATATGAACACCCACAACCGTACGCTGGTGCAAAAAGGTACAGATTCGTTTCAAAATGTTTCTTTTCTTATATATTTGGATACCAACCTGTTTCTTCTAGTATAGCCGTTGAATGTCTTGTATAGTTGGGGAATATCATTTCTGATGTTCGTCCTTCTTCCTTTTTTTTGTACTCGCTGGTGTATCCTAGAACAACTTTTCTGCTCGACATATTGAGTCTGTCCAAAATGAAGTACTATGAACTGGAATCTTACGATGCAGGTGCAAACAGTGGCAGCATATATATGTGTCTGAAATGCGGATAAACAAGTTACAGTGCTCGAAACTCTATTTTCTGAAGGTTTAGTGGCAAGTTACTAGTAATGAAACATAAACCTAATAAAATACTTGTTTTTATTACTTTCTTACTTTAACTTCATAATTAGCCATGTTGAAAGAATTGGTATGCGTGAATGTTTCGACTTGTTTGAATAACAAATGTAATAGTACCAGAATTTTATTGATCATGTTTATGTGCGTAACTTTATGTTGTTGTTCTAGTTTTTTGTTGTCAACAATAATACTACTTGAATCTTGCTCCTGCCGTATTCTTTGAGATATTAGCATTCTGTATAATGCAAGATTATGATCTGGAATAGTACACCGTGAACAAAAAGAGTGACAATATATTTATTTATGTTGGAAGACTTGTTTAGATTACTCGACCAGGAATTGAATCTCATCGAACTGAATGCCAATGAAAGTTAATGAAACATAACTATGTTGTTAATTTGATATAATTATAGATTTAAGATCATGAGTACTAATTGTAAGACAGTGGTTAGGTATAATTATACTGATTGAAGACAAAAACTATTATCGTATTTCCATTTATTTGTCAAAACAAGTATGTTGAGTGATTGATAGGGAAATTGACTTCAAAGGTAAAAGGTTTTGAAAAAGCAATGTTTTCACTGAAAGCATAGTGTTTTCGGCCAGAGGATTCACTGAATAGAGATTGAAAATATGAGAAATTATGAAGTCCTTTAGAAAAATGTAGAGCAGGGATTATGTAGAACAATTGCGCTGTTTATTTCTAATGAAAACTCTAGTCATCACAAACGAGAGACTTACCAAGAAATACAAACCCTAAAACTGCCAAAACTCATAAATGCAGCCCTAAGCTTTTCAACAATAAAGGATAGACCCTAAGGTTGATCGACTAGCTTAGAATTTGGATCAGCTGATTCAGTTTTGCACATAACTTGTTTCTGATCTTGTTATACAGAATGCTAATATATTGCCATTCAGTTCAAAAATCAACTAATCAAAATTCTAAATTCAGTGCCAACAACAGATCAAAAATATATTAGCAACAGTGCCAACAACAGATCAAAAATCAACTAATCAAAATTCTAAATTCAGTCGACAGGCCTATAGGCAGTACCGAGCGTACACATAGTGTGGTGCATGCACACAAGCAGTCCACAAGATGCATCCTTCCTGAGCAGCCAGATCCATGCGGAACCGCATTGCAGGAATACCAGAAACGAATCTCACCCACGCGGGGCACGGGGCATGTGAGTGGTCTCGAGTCTCGACCCACGTGACGCAAGACGACGACAAGCGTAGGACTGCCCAAGGAGACTGTCACCAGAGATGAAAGGCTGATGGAGTCGACATCGATGATGTAGTAGAGACGCATTGTAAGACGAACGATGGCTGGTGACGCAAACCGGTCTTAGGTAGAAAAACCAAAAAAGACACATTGATCAAAGGATTGGTGAGAGGTAAAAAAACTAATCGATGGATCAAGAAAAAGACTCTCTATGGCAACCGATCGATACGACTCGCTGACGAACCTGAGCTGCGGGTTGCGCATCCCCTGGCGGAGATCATGGAAATCAACCACCCCGGAGGAGGTGCGGCACAGAACCTGTGGTGGAGGTAGGTCAGGAACTTGTGGCTGATACCATACAAAAGGATTCGGGTGGACATTGGCGTAATGCAGTGTGTGTTGTATTAATCTTCTCGGACGGTTTATATAGAGTATAACGCTTGAAGGTCAAAAAGGTCCCTCCTATAGATAAGGTAGGAGATGATTACGAATCTTATTCTATCAAACACAAAGATATGCTGCATGCGTAGGAGATTCCTGTAAAATTTAAAACTTTCATGTTGCATCTTCAAAGGGGAATTGTGCTAACTAAAGGCAATCTCACCCATCACAATTGGAAAGGAAGCAAGAAGTATATTTTTTGTATTCATGACAAGGCAATTAAACACCTTTTTTTTCCAGTGCAATTTTCCGCGTTCTACATGGCCAGTCATCTAAATTGCGTCTAATTATAATCCATCCATGAGCGTTGCCAATAAATTGGTAATTGGTTGTATGGTACTCCAATAAGCTCAGAACGCTAATATGGGTGGAGCGTATGCCTTATTATATCACTTTGGCTATGTAGAAATGATTTGATTTTTAGTGACAAATAATCTTCCCGTTTACATGTTATTTTTCATTATATGCACTCGCTACGTACTCGGTCCATGCTACACAGAGCGGAATACCAACCGATATTCAAGACGATGTGTATGCGGTTGGTGCGGGTGGCCATGGAGGTATTTACCCAACATCGGTGGCAAGGTAATCCCCGGATTGATCCACCACCTCATTCGATATAGGCATAATGTTGGTCCTATTTGGCTCTACAGACATGTCGTTTTTTTAAGACAATTGGTGTTTGGTTGTCTGCATCTTTGTTATGTAGAGACCGGGAGTTGTTCATTACGATTTGTATCCACTTGATGCTACATTATGAGTTAATAAATGTGTTTTTTTTTCAAAAAAAAACTGAAGTGATATGCCTGTGTACTCTATCAGTACCAATAGTCCGACATATTTTCACCGCATTAATTTGCCTCCTCGACGAGCACGAAAATGATCCGTAGAAAGAACGAAATAACTAGTAGTGACAAGCTTTAGTTGAAGTTGAAGTTGAGTGATCGATCTAGCCTGCAGCTGCAGTGGTGGATCACTGGGCTCCCGGATCTCTTCTAGAAGGACAGTACAGCTCTACCCGTCGCCGACCGGCTGCTGTCCACGGAAGTGACGTGCGCGACAGCGCGAGGGAGACAGACAGGCAGACACCAACGAACCGAGATACTTTTACCACGTTTGCTTCTCTTTGATTTGATTTGATCAGTTACTGACCTGGCGATGGAGCAGAGCTAGGAACACTAATTGACTCTTGTCGGACACCGGTGATGTTTCTGACCCTAAAATGATTCTGCCGTGCGTGCAACCTTTTCTCGATTAGGAGACATCTATAGATACACCTTTATCGTTGATTTTCTTCATGGTAACGACAAATTCATCATCACATTTGGTGATTTCACCATCGCATGGATAGCCCGCCTCTCGGGTAACATATACTAGGGCCCGCTGCACGGATTGGTACTCCCTCTGATGCATATTACTTTTGTGAGATTTGTAGATTTAATATTTTCTAAAGCAAATAATATGGATAGGAGGAAGTACTACCTTACGTCGTATACGTACATTAGTTTTCCACAATACGACAAACAAGCATAATTTTAAACCCAAATTCTTCAAAGGGCAAGTGCACTTTTTTGCTCCGTCGGGCGCTCTTCACCAGCTCGAACGGTCACCAAGAACCTCACGTGTAAACAGGGGAATGGACCATGGCGCATGCGCACAACTTTCCTTATCCCTCTGGGAAGCACTACTCGCTTAACAACTCCTAGCCGACAAAAAAACAATCGATGGTATGTTTGACTTCTCCCTGTATGTGATATTACTCTTATCCGTACTACCTCCGTCCCGGTGTATAAGTCATTCGCGTAGTTCTAGGTCAATAATTTAACTATCTAAATATGTATTATATGTGACAAAAAATATATATTTAGAAACTACATTCGTGTGGAAATCTAGTGGTATATTTTTCATGACATATAACACATATTTAATTTCTCAAATCGATGACCTAGAACTACGCGAATGACTTATACACCCGGACGGAGGGAGTAGTACAAGTTGGGCGCGAGGATTTACGGCATGCAAGTGCGGGGTCATTCAGGTCCATGGTGCCAGCTTTTTATTTTGACTTCCAATTTTTAAAGGGATTTTTAATTCTATGCCCCTGGTTTCTTAGTTTTCCTATTATATATCTTTTACACAAAAAATCTAAATTAAATTTTGTTTCATATTCGTGTTCCTTATGACCAGTGCAAATAAGATCCATTTTGAATATATTTTGATGACTTTTGAAAAAAAGTAGTTTCGAATGTTGAAATGCAGTACGAGTGACCGATAAAAATCGACTACTTTGTGTTTACGACCAACAGAAAATTATTTCCTAAAGGTATGTCTCCAAAACTTGTTGAAATTTGCATTTTTAGATGCAAAAACAAAGTTTTTGAAGGATTTTTCTATTGTACCCTTGTGCGAGATTCAACTACTTCATGAATCTCGAGGCAAATCAAACGGGTGGCAGGGCTTGACAGGTGAGTGCCCCCGCACTTACGTGCCCCTGCCAATTTCCCATATAGGTTGCTCTAATTCGAGAAGCTACGCATGCATGGACTAGTACTCAATGTTGATTAGGTAAATTGCCATCCGTACCATTCCTTGGTTAATTGCATGTGATGTTACATGCTCCTTTCGTTCCTAAATATTTGTCTTTGAGGAGATTTCAACAAATTACTATATATGGAGTGAAATGAGTGAATGTACACTCTAAAATATGTCTATATCAATGTTTTAAATAGCGGGCAATAGAAAATAGCGGCGGCCCTCAAAATCAGCTATAGTGGAGCTATAGCGGGCTATTTGTGAAGACGACCATTTAGCGGCACCCTGCTAGCGGAGCTATAGTCGGCTATTTAAAACTATGATCTATATACATCTGTATGTGGTAGTCCATTTGAAATCTCTAAAAAGACAACTATTAGAAACGGAGGGATCATATATAAAAGGTTTCCAAAAGAGACGCCTTCATGAAGGAAACAGTGCGCAAGTGTCATCGTCGCCCGATCGAAGATCATAGATTTTCATCCTGAAGAAAGTCCGAGCTCTCAAAACAATATCTTCACCAGCTGAGCACAAGCGTCATCGTTGCATAAGTTCTTGCATCACGCCCTCATGAAGCTGCATAGACTGATATGGACGCGCACAACCGGATTCTATCCAATCCAGATATCATTGGGCAAGATCTCCGGCAGCAGTCCGAAACACGTTGACGGCTAGATCAAGGAGGACCGATCATGCAGATCATTGTTGTGATGCAAGAAGAGCAATCGGACCGCCACCACACCACTGCCATCACCACGCCGACGCCATGGGCACCACGGCGGAGGACACCGACCCATGTTCCCCATAGCCCACATCGCTGGCTGAAGATGGACGCCAGATAGGGAAGGATCCCGATCCACCGCCAGCCGGTCGCCGGCACGATCCACCACCTGGAAGCCCGCGATGCGCCACCGGTCCCCAGCGCCGCCGCCATGGAGGTACACTGTCGCACCACCGCAACGCTCGCCATCGCGGTGTTCTGGTCCAGCCGCTCCGCCCCATGGCGGAGGCCCTAAGGCGAAATGTCTCGCCGTCGACGACACCAGTCAGGCTTTGCCTGGCTGCGTCCTCTTGCCACAGCGAGTGAGGAGGGAGGGAGAGAAGGGTGCTGGTGACCGGAGCACCCTCCTTGTCGCGCACAAGAGTAACGTGGGAGGGTCAGATCCTTTTTTGGGAGCCTTCTCGCATGTGATGCTTCTAGCTTCATAGGCTGTAGCTAGCCAATTGATTGCTAGTTTCTGAACAGATACGAGTAGAACCACTGTAGGACACAGTTTCTATTTACAAACGAGGTCTCCTGTCTCTTATGAAGTTAGCCTCCTTCTATTACGCTCATTTGACTAATCCTATTTAATCGCCATGTTTAATCAGTTTTGTTCTTCCGGTCGACTGAGTAGCAGTTGATGTGTAATCCAGAACTGTTCTAAATCTATGTATTCAAAGCTGTATTGTCCGCTACATTAATTTGACCCACATCCCCATGGATACGAGCGCACCTGCATGGTGGCTGTTTAAGCACTGCCTGCCGTACGTCCGTCCGCTGCACAGTTTCCGGTCGAACAGACCAACAGTGGTGGGAGTACCTGCAAATAAGCACCTGGCTCTCTGCATCCTAACATGGGTGGAAATCGAATAAGGCTCGATTGATCTATGCAGCCAACAGGAGCAGAGCCAAGATTCTTTTCCTTGGGTGTGGTCGCATTCGTCATTGGTAGATGTTTGCTGATTTTCATTCATATACTAATACTCTTGATTGCTTTGCAGATGGGATAGCTGTGGTCATGCCTCGTCAGACCCATGGCTGATCACACCACCGCCTGGGTACGCCCCTGTTGCCAATTCACACTGCTGGTTCGATAGTTGCTTCTATCTCGATTAGAAAGCGGGAGGAAAATTAACCTGTTGCCCACCGCCAGACATACAACAACTGGACGTAGTTTCGTTCTCCTAGACGTAGAAATTAGACAACTTTGACCCTTAACTTTCACAGCCTAAGAGCATCTCTAGCAGACCTTTTATATCACGCTGAACTGTAAAATAACCGTCAGTTTATAGTTTTACGCGAAAAACTGGCCCGATTCTGTATCGGACCGCGGCCTTTTAATTTTTTTGCGTGCGCTGCAAATTGCCCCCCTCAACCTTTCGAAACACGGGGCGGGAGGCCGACCCGAGGCTGACCCCTATCGCTAGCAAGATTTGGCAGGAGAGACATTTCCGCGCGGCAGTTCCCGCTCTCCCTCCCCTCTGCCGCCATTGATCTTCCTCCGACCGCTTCGGGCCACCTTCCCCGGCTCTGTAGCGCCACCATGGACGCCTCCCAGCCATCGCCTGTCACCGTGGAAGTCATGGACACGCCAGCCCCTACAGCAGATCTCATCGCCGGCCGTGTCGCACCCGTCGTCGTTCAAGCCTCCACCGCCCATCCCTGCAAACGCAAGGGAAACTTTGTCATCCAGAGCGGCGCTCCCGCAGCCGCCACCGGGATGGCACACGCGCCCGCCGCCGCCACCGCTGCGAATCTGGTCCAGGCATTTCCCACCTCGCCGGAGAAGATGCACAAGGTGGCGGGGTGAAATGCAAGAAGAGGCCAAAAAGGGTACTGCGAGCACTGCGCCACCATGTTCTCCGATCGCCACTGCAAGAGCTTCCTCAAAGAGGCCCGCCGACGACGCTACTGCTGCCGCCCCCCGAGTTGTTCGATGGTATGGGTGCAACGTATGGAGCTTTGATTTTCCTCTAGTTGTTTTTACTTTTCACCATTGCGATTGTTTGTGACTTGTGGAGTGAAATTGTAGCACCGGTTTGCATGATGCAACTGCCGAGTTTGTGGACATGTTGGACGACAATGCCATCAACATTCATCAAGACCCGATCGGTGATTACGGCTACAATGAGATGGATGGTGGTGTGGACGGTCACTGTGAGAGAAGAAGATGAGGTGGAGGAGATTGGGGATGGTGTGTTCGACCAAGCGCAAGCAAAAGTGCATGCGAAATTGAAGAACTACACGCAACTGAAAGATCATGTCTTGATCAAGGCTTGGGAATCTGTGTATCTTGATGCGTGCATCGGCACTGACCAAACCGGCAAGCAGTATTGGCAAAGGATAGAGGACCAGTTCTTTCGAATGATGGCAAAGTATCCCTCGAGGATGCCACGCACCTATATGCCACTCCAAGATCGTTGGGATGTGATCAAAATGATTTGTAGCCGTTGGAGTGGTTGCTTGGAGCATGTCCGCAATGCACCTCCTAGTGGTACCGTTGAAGCCGATTATGTGAGTTTATTTCCGCGTCCCAAGTAGTGCATGAAGGAAATATGCCCTAGAGACAATAATAAAGTTGTTATTTATATTTCCTTATATCATGATAAATATTTATTATTCATGCTAGAATTATATTAACCGGACACTTGATACATGTGTGGATACATAGACAAAACACCGTGTCCCTAGTAAGCCTATACTAGACTAGCTCGTTGATCAAAGATGGTTAAGTTTCCTAACCATAGACATGTGTTGTCATTTGATTAAAGGGATCACATCATTAGGAGAATGATGTGATGGACAAGACCCATCCGTTAGCTTAGCAGAATGATCGTTAAGTTTTATTGCTATTGCTTTCTTCATGACTTGTAGATATTCCTTTGACTATGAGATTATGCAACTCCCGGATATCGGAGGAATACCTTGTGTGCTATCGAACGTCACAACATAATTGGGTGATTATAAAGATGCTCTACAAGTATCTCCGAAGGTGTTTGTTGGGTTGGCATAGATCGAGATTAGGATTTGTCACTTCGAGTATGGGAGAGGTATCTCTGGGCCCTCTCGGTAATGCACATCATAATAAGCCTTGCAAGCAATGTGACTAATGAGTTAGTTGCGGGATGATGCATTACGGAACGAGTAAAGAGACTTCCTGATAACGAGATTGAACTAGGTATAAAGATGCCAACGATCGAATCTCGGGCAAGTAACATACCGATGACAAAGGGAATTACGTATGTTGTCATTGCGGTTTGACCGATAAAGATCTTCGTAGAATATGTAGGAACCAATATGAGCATCCAGGTTCCGATGTTTGTTATTGACCGGAGATGTGTCTCGGTCATCTCTACATAGTTCGCGAACCCGTAGGGTGCGCACACTTAACGTTCGATGATGATTTGTATTATGAGTTGTGTGTTTTGGTGACCAAAGATTCTTTGGTGTCCCGGTTAAGATCACGGGCATGACGAGGAGTCTCGAAGTGGTCGAGAGGTAAAGATTGATATATTGGAAGATGGTATTCAGACACCGGAATGGTTTCAGAGTGGTTTGGGTATTTCTCGGAGCACCGAGGGGTTACCGGAACC
>NC_041384.1:761065917-761095832 GCF_002162155.2 Triticum dicoccoides
ATCCGGGGAAATAATGGGCCTACATGGGCCATAGGGGAGAAAGGAGGCACCCCAGAAGGTTTGGTCGCCCCCCCCAATGGGGAGTCCTAATTGGACTAGGGGAGGGGGCGCACCCCCCTTTCCTTCTCCTCCTCCCTTTCCCTTCCCCTTTCCCCCTCCATAAGAAAGGAAGGGGGGCCGAATAGTTCTTGGAGTCCTATTCGGTTTCCACCCATGGCGCGCCCCCTAGGCCCGGACGCCTCCTCCCCTCCTCCTTTATATACGGCGGCAGGGGGCACCCCAAGGCACAACAGGTGTTCTCTTAGCCGTGTGCGGTGCCCCCCTCGACAGTTTACTCCTTCGGTCATAGTATCGTAGTGCTTAGGCGAAGCACTGCACGGATCACATCACCATCACCGTCACCATGCCGTCGTGCTAATGAAACTCTCCCTCGACCCTCTGTTGGATCAAGAGTTTGAGGGACGTCATCAAGATGAATGTGTGCTGAACTCAAAGGTGATGTACGTTCAGTACTAGATCGGTTGGGTCGTGAAGACGTTCGACTACATCTACCACGTTAACCTAACGCTTCCACTTTCGGTCTACGAGGGTACGTGGACACACTCTCCCCCTCTCGTTGCTATGCATCTCCTTGATAGATCTTGCATGATCGTAGTAATTTTTTTGAAATTGCATGCTACGTTCCCCAACAGTGGTATCCGAGCCAGGTCTATGCGTAGATGATATGCACGAATAGAACAGAAAGAGTTATGGGCGATCATAGTCATTCTGCTTACCACCAACGTATTATTTTTATTCGGCGGTATTGTCGGACGAAGTGGCCCGGACCAACCTTACATGACCATGTTTATGAGACCGGTTCCACCGAAAGACATGGAACTAGTTTTGCATAAAGGTGGCTGGCGGGTGTCTGTTTCTCCAACTTTAGTTGAATCGAATTTGACTACGGACGGTGCTTGTTGAATGTTAAAATAGCACACTTGATGAAAAATTGTTGTGGTTTTGATGCGTAGGTAAGAACGGTTCTTGCTGGAAGCTCGTAGCAGCCACGTAAAACTTGCAACAACAATGTAGAGGATGTCTAACTTGTTTTTGCAGGACTTGTTGTGATGTGATATGGTCAAGACATGATGTGATATAGATTATTGTATGAGATGATCATGTTTTGTAAAAGTTATCGGCAATTGGCAGGAGCCTTATGGTTGCCGCTTTATTGTATGAAATGCAATCGCTATGTAATTGCTTTACTTTATCACTATGTGGTAGCGATAGTTGTAGAAGCAATAGTTGGTGAGACGACAACGAAACTACGATGGAGATCAAGGTGTCAAGCCAGTGATGATGGAGATCAGTGCTTTGGAGATGGATACCAAAGGCACAATATGATGATGGCCATATCATGTCACATATTTTGATTTCATGTGATGTTTATCTTCTAACCTAACGCTTCCACTTTCGGTCTACGAGGGTACGTGGACACACTCTCCCCCTCCCATTGCTATGCATCTCCTTGATAGATCTTGCATGATCATAGGATTTTTTTTGAAATTGCATGCTACGTTCCCCAACAGTGGTATCCGAGCCAGGTCTATGCGTAGATGATATGCACGAGTATAACACAAAGAGTTGTCGGCGATCATAGTCATTCTGCTTACCACTAACGTATTATTTTGATTTGGCGGTATTGTTGGATGAAGTGGCCCGGACCAACCTTACATGACCACGTTCATGAGACCGGTTCCACCGAAAGTCATGCAACTAGTTTTGCATAAAGGTGGCTGGCGGACGTCTGTTTCTCCAACTTTAGTTGAATCGAATTTGACTATGGCCGGTGCTTGTTGAAGATTAAAATAGCACACTTGACGGAAAAAAATTGTGGTTTTGATGCGTAGGTAAGAACAGTTCTTGCTAGAAGCCCGTAGCAGCCACATAAAACTTGCAACAACAAAGTATAGGACGTCTAACTTGTTTTTGCAGGGCTTGTTGTGATGTGATATGGTCAATACATGATGTCATATAGGTTCTTGTATGAGATGGTCGTGTTTTGTAAAAGTTATCGGCAATTGGCAGGAGCCTTATGGTTTCCGCTTTATTGTATGCAATGCAATCGCCCTGTAATTGCTTTACTTTGTCACTATGCGGTAGCGATAGTTGTAGAAGCAATAGTTGGTGAGACGACAACGACGCTACAATGGAGATCAAGGTGTCAAGCCAGTGATGATGGAGATCATGATAGTGCTTTGGACATAGAGATCAAAGGCACAAGATGATGATGGCCGTATCATGTCACATATTTTGATTGCATGTGATGTTTATCTTTTATGCATCTTATTTTGCTTAGTATGGCGGTAGCATTATAAGATGATCCCTCACTAAACTTTCAAGGTATAAGTGTTCTTCCTGAGTATGCACCGTTGCGACAGTTCATCGTGCCGAGACACCACGTGATGATCGGGTGTGATAAGCTCTATGTTCACATACAACGGGTGCAGGACAGTTTTGCACGTGTGGAATACTCGGGTTAAACTTGACTATCCTAGCATGTACAGACATGGCCTCAGAACACTGAAGACTGAAAGGTCAAACGTAAATCATATAGTAGATATGATCAACATAGAGATGTTCACCATTGAAAACTACTCCATCTCACGTGATGATCGGACATGGTTTAGCTGATATGGATCACGTGATCATTTAGATGACTTGGGGGATGTCTATCTAAGTGGGAGTTCTTCAGTAATATGATTAATTGAACATAATTTATCATGAACTTAGTCCTGATAGTTTTTGCATATCTATGTTGTAGATCAATAGCTCGCGTTTAGCTCCCCTGTTTTAGTTTGATATGTTCCTAGAGAAAACTAAGTTGAAAGATGATAGTGGCAATGATGCGGACTGGGTTTGTGATCTGAGGATTATCCTCGTTGCTGCACTGAAGAATTATGTCCTTGATGCACCGCTAGGTGGCAGACCTATTGTAGGAGCGGATGCAGACATTATGAATGTTTGACAAGCTAGGTATGATGACTACTTGATAGTTTAGTGCACCATGCTTTACGGCTTAGAATCGGGACTTCAAAAATGCTTTGAATGCCACGGAGCATATAAGATGTTCCAAGAGTTGAAATCGGTATTTCAGACTCATGCCCGTGTTGAGAGGTATGAGACCTCTGACAAGTACTTTTCTTATAAGATGGAGGAGAATAGCTAAGCTAGTGAGCATGTGATCAAAATGTCTGGGTACTACAATCGCATGAATCAAGTGGGAGTTAATCTTCCATATAAGATAGTGATTGCTAGAGTTCTCTAGTCACTATCACCAAGTTACTAGAACTTCGTGATGAACTATAATATGCAAGGGATAATGAAAACGATTCCCAAGCTCTTCGCGATGCTGAAATCAGTGAAGGTAGAAATCAAGAAATATCATCAAGTGTTTATAGTTAACAAGACCACTAGTTTCAAGAAAAAGGGCAAGGGATAGAAAGGGAACTTCAAGAAGAATGGTAAGCAAGTTGCCACTCCCGTGAAGAAGCCCAAAGCTATACCCAAACCTGAAACTGAGTGCTTCTACTTCAAAGGAAATAGTCACTGCAAGCGGAACTGCCCCAAAAACTTGGCGGATAAGAAGGATGGCAAAGTGAACAAGTGGAAGTTGTTTGCACATGTTCTCGCCAAAATGATATGAGTGAACTATGTTGGCGGAGTCACCCTCAAGAACCCTCTAGTTGTTCTTCTTCGAGATCCACATCAACTTGATGGGAATCCTTGGAGTTGTGGTCATACTTGATGAAGTAGAACTTGATGTAGTCTTGGGAACCCACTTGACCATGGCCTGAGCTTCTTAAAATGCATCAATCTCCTCTTGAAGCTTGTCCTTGCCTTTTTGCTTGTGGTATTGTGGTGGAATATTATCTTGAGCTTGTGTTCCTTTGAAGGAAGTAGGATCATACTTCTCTTGTTGCGGAACGAACTTCATCTTGGGGTATTGATCTTCTTCCCACTCAACACCATTGGCATTGAACTTTCGTTCAAAACCAACACCTTGATTCTTCCGGTGCCTTCCTTGCTTGCGTACAATTTCCTCAAATTTCTTACTTCCGGCAAGGCTCTTGTAAACACCTTTCTCTATAATTCCCTTCGACAAGATATTTTCTTGCTCAAGTGTAACTTGGCTAAGAGAATCATTAGTGGAATGAAGAGAACTACTAGAAGCAACAATAATAGATTTAGCATGATTATTGTTACTACTAGATGAAGAATCATTCTTACTCTTGTTGCTAGATTTTACTTGTGGCATGTAAGTAGACAAGAGTAAACGCTTGACAATGTAAGAAGAACTTTTCTTACGAAGATCATCATTGATTGCTTTTAAGAACCCATGCTCTTGCTCTAGGTTGAGCTTTTCAAAGCGTAGCTTCTCATGAGTCTTTAAAAGTTCTCGATGATCTTCTAATGTAGTTTCATGAGCTAACTTAAGAGTGTTTAGTTCTTTAGTTATACACTCAATCTCCTTCTTATCATCATCATTCATTTTATCTTGATTAACATGATTAATAGCAAGTTCATCATAGTTTTCATCACTAGAGTTTTCAACAAGTAAATCATCATCACCTACAAAATCATCTTCATCACTATTGAAATCAACATGCTCGTGGGGTGATACCTTTGGGACTTTAGCCATGAAGCATCTTCCAATTCCCTCATCTGGTGAGTCAAATATGTCATAGGAGTTGGTTGGAAAAAGTGCTAGACTGGCAACACCTTCATCTTGAGTATATTCTGAGTCGGGGTGATAACTTCTCTCGGAGTGATGGTCGGAGTCGGAGCCGGATACCCATTCACCAACATGAGCTTGATGTCTTCGTTTTGTGTAGCTCCTTGATGACTTGTCCTTCCTTTCCGAATCCTTGCTTCTGCGAGAGGTTCTTCGTTCATTACGATCATCTCTACCCCTTCTCTCTCTTGGAGGTGATTCTTCTCTTCTACTTCTCCTTTTAGGTGAGTCTTCTCTTATTTTGTAGGGAGCCGTACACTCATTGGAGTAGTGTCCGGGTCTTCCACAATTGTAGCAATTATGCTCACGACTAGAAGATCTTTTGTCATTGTAGGACCTTGGCTTGGAACTTCTTTCTTTGCTTCTACTCTTGTAGAACTTGTTTCTCACTTGATGATGTAGGAGCATGATACATCCATTTTGCATCATGCTTTTATGTCGATATTTATTGCATTAGGGGTTGTTATTGCACATTATGTCACAACACTTATGCCTATTCTCTCTTATTTTACAAGGTTTACACGAAGTGGAAGAATGCCGGCAGCTGGAATTCTGGGCTGGAAAAGGAGCAAATATTATAGACCTATTCTACACAACTCCAAAAGTCTTGAAACTTCACGAAAGTTAGTTTTAGAATATATAAAAAAATATTGGGTGAAGGAAGCACCAGAGGGGGGCCCCCTGCCAGGCCTCCTGTGCCCATCTTTGGCTATATGAAGTCTTTCGCCCCGGAAAAAATCATAAGCAAGCTCTCGGGACGAAACTCTAGTGCCATGAGGCGGAACCTTGGAGGAACCAATCTAGGGCTCCGGCGGAGCTGTTCTACTGGGCAAACATCCCTCCGGGAGGGGGAAATCATCACTATATCGTCATCACCATCAATCCTCTCATCGAGAGGGGATCAATCTCCATCAACATCTTCACCAGAACCATCTCATCTCAAACCCTAGTTCATCTCTTGTATCCAATCTTTGTCCCAAAATCTCACATTGGTAACTGTGGGTTGCTAGTAGTGTTGATTCCTCCTTGTAGTTGATGCTAGTTGGTTTATTTGGTGGAAGATCATATGTTCAGATCCTTTATGCATATTAATATCCCTCTGATTATGAACATGAATATGATTTGTGAGTATTTACGTTTGTTCCTGAGGATATGGGAGAAGTCTTGCTATAAGTAGTCATGTGAATTTGGTATTCGTTCGATATTTTGATGAGATGTATGTTGTCTTTCCTCTAGTGGTGTCATGTGAACGTCGACTACATGACACTTCACCATTGTTTGGGCCTAGGGAAAGGCATTGGGAAGTAATAAGTATATGATGGGTTGCTAGAGTGACAGAAGCTTAAACCCTAGTTTATGCGTTGCTTCGTAAGGGGCTGATTTGGATCCATATGTTTCATGCTATGGTTAGGTTTACCTTAATACTTCTTTTGTAGTTGCGGATGCTTGCAAGAGGGGTTAATCATAAGTGGGATGCTTGTCCAAGTAAGGGCAGTACCCAAGCACCGGTCCACACACATATCAAATTATCAAAGTAACGAACGTGAATCATATGAGCGTGATGAAAACTAGCTTAACGATAATTCCCACGTGTCCTCGGGAGCGCTTTCCTTTATATAAGAGTTTGTCCAAGCTTGTCCTTTGATACAAAAGGATTGGGCCATCTTGCTGCACCTTATTTACTCTTATTACAAGTTACCCGTTGCAAATTACCTTATCACAAAACTATCTGTTACCGATAATTTCAGTGCTTGCAGAGAATACCTTACTGAAAACTGCTTATCATTTCCTTCTGCTCCTCGTTGGGTTCGACACTCTTACTTATCAAAAGGACTATGATAGATCCCCTATACTTGTGGGTCATCAAGACTATTTTCTGGCGCCATTGCCGGGGAGTGAAGCACCTTTGGTAGGTGGAATTTGGTAAGGAAAATTTTATATAGTGTGCTGAAATTTACTATCACTTGTTACTATGGAAAGTAATACTTTGAGGGGCTTGTTCGAGGTATCTTCAACCCAACCAGTAGAGCAAAGAGTTTCTCCTCAACCTACTGAACCTACTGAAATTTTTTACTTTGAAATTCCTTCGGGTATGATAGAGAAACTACTATCTAATCCTTTTACAGGAGATGGAACATTGCATCCCGATTTGCACTTAATCTATGTGGATGAAATTTGTGGATTATTTAAGCTTGCAGGTATGCCCGATGATGTTATCAAGAAGAAGGTCTTCCCTTTATCTTTGAAGGGAAAGGCATTGCCATGGTTTAGGCCATGTGATGATATTGGATCGTGGAACTACAACCGATTGAAATTGGAATTTCATCAGAAATTTTATCCTATGCATCTGGTTCATCGTGGTCGTAATTATAATAATTTCTGGCCTCGCGAAGGATAAAGCATCGCTCAAGCTTTGGGGAGGCTTAAGTCAATGCTATATTCATGCCCCAATCATGAGCTCTCAAGAGAAATTATTATTCAAATTTTTTATGCTCGGCTTTCTCTCAATAATCGCTCCATGCTCGATACTTCTTGTACTGGATCTTTTATGATGAAGACTATTGAATTCAGATGGGATTTATTGGAAAGAATTAAATGCAACTCTGAAGATTGGGAACTCGACAAAGGTAAGGAGTCAGGTATAACACCTAAGTTTGATTGTGTTAAATCTTTTATGGATACCGATGCTTTCCGTGAATTTAGCTAAATATGGACTTGACTCTGAGATAGTAGCTTCTTTTTGTGAATCATTTTCTACCCATGTTGATCTCCCTAAGGAGAAGTGGATTAAATATTGATACGTCTCCAACGTATCTATAATGTATGAAGTATTCATGCCATGGTTACAATATTTTTATATGATTTTGGTATAATTTCATTAGAACTAACCCGGAATGACGATGTTTTCAGCAGAACTACCGTGGTGTTGTTTTTGTGCAGAAATAAAAGTTCTCAGAATGCAATAAAAATCAACGGAGATTTTTTTTGGAAAATATGAAAAATACTGGAACGAAAATCCACCGGAAGGGAGTCACGGGGGCGCCATGAGGGTGGGGGTGCGCCCCTACCTCGTGGACTCCCCGAGGGTCCCCCTGACGTGAAATCAACGCCTACTTCTCCTATAAATACAGAAACTTCCGAAAATTAACCTAGATCGGAAGTTCCGTCGCCGAAAGCCTCAGTAGCCACGAGAAAGCAATCTAGGCCATCTCTGGCACCCTGCCAGAGGGGGCCATCATCACCATGAGGGCCAAGGACGAGAGGGAGAACCTCTCCCAATCTAGGGGGAAGGCCATGGAGGAGGAAGCACAAGGGGGAGAAACTCTCTTCCTCTCTCTCGGTGGCACCGGAGTGCCATCGGGAGGGGAATCATCGCCACGGTGATTGTCTTCATCAACATCACCATTATCATCACCATCCTCATCTCTTTTCCACGGTCCACTCTCCCGCACCCCGCTGTAATCCCTACTTGAACATGGTGCTTTATGCCACATATTATGATCCAATGATGTGTTGCCATCCTATGATGCTTTGAGTAGATATGCTTTGTCTTTGGGTTGATTGATGATCTAGGTTGGTATGAATTGTATGTTTTACTTTGGTGCTGTCCTATGGTGCCCTCCATGTGGCGCAAGCGTGAGGGATTACGACTGTAGGGTGTTGCAATATGTCCATGGTTTTCTTATTGGCTGCATTGCGTGAGTGACTGAAACACAAACACGGATAAGCGGGACATGGCGTATGGGAATAAAAAGGACTTGATACTTTAATGCTATGGTTGGGTTTTACCTTAATGCTATTTAGTAGTTGCGGATGCTTGCTAGAGTTCCAATCATAAGTGCATATGATCGAAGAAGATAAAGTATGTTAGCTTATGCCTCTCCCTCATATGAAACTGCATTAGTGATTACTGATCTTGTTAACAATTGCCTAGGACAATTCCGCACACCGATCCACCATTATTCCACGCTCTCTATTTATAATAGTTAGGAATATATTCTAACTTTATGATAACAGCACCTACTTTTATATTTTAGCTCTCTGATATCATACAAAGTTATCCTCTTCATACCCACAACATAGTTTTATTTCTTGTTGCTAGTTGGAAGCAAACGTTCGGTGTACGTTGAGTCGTATGAGTGGCAGATCGGGCTTGAGAGAATATTGATCTTACCTTTAGCTCCTTGTGGGTTCGACACTCCATACTTATCACTTCCACCTTTGGAAATTGCTATGATGATTCCCTGCACTCGGGGATTATCAAGCTCTTTTCTGGCATCATTGCCGGGGAGCAATAGCATGGGGTTGATATTCTTGTGTATGCTTGTCTGCTTTCTTCACTAAGTAGATTTTATTTTTCCTTTTTGTTTCTGTTTAGTTGTGGATCAAACATTGATAACCCACAAGTATGGGGGATCGCAACAGTTTTCAAGGGTAGAGTATTCAACCCAAATTTATTGATTCGACACAAGGGGATCCAAAGAATATTCTCAAGTATTAGCAGCTGAGTTGTCAATTCAACCACACCTGGAAACTTAATATCTGCAGCAAAGTATTTAGTAGCAAAGTAATATGATAGTAGTGTTAACGGTAACAAAAGGTAATGATAGCAAATGTAATGTTTGGTATTTTGTAGTGATTGTAACAATAGCAACGGAAAATTAAACAAGCGAAGAACAATATATTGGAAAGCTCGTAGGCAATGGATCGGTGATAAAGAATTATGCCGGATGCGGTTCATCATGTAACAGCCATAACCTAGGGTGACACAGAACTAGCTCCAATTCATCAATGTAATGTAGGCATGTATTTCGAATATAGTCATGCGTGCTTATGAAAAAGAACTTGCATGACATCTTTTGTCCTACCCTCCCATGGAAGTGGGGTCCTAGCGGAAACTAAGGGATATTAAGGCCTCCTTTTAATAGAGTACCGGACCAAAGCATTAACACATAGTGAATACATGAACTCCTCAAACTACGGTCATCACCGGTAAGTATCCCGATTATTGTCACTTCGGGGTTAACGGATCATAACACATAATAGGTGACTATAGACTTGCAAGATAGGATCAAGAACTCTCATATATTGATGAAAACATAATAGGTTCAGATCTGAAATCATGGCACTTGGGCCCTAGTGACAAGCATTAAGCATAGCAAAGTCATAGCAACATCAATCTCAGAACATAGTGGATACTAGGGATCAAACCCTAACAAAACTAACTCGGCTACATGATAAATCTCATCCAACCCATCACCGTCCAGCAAGCCTACGATGGAATTACTCATGCACGGCGGTGAGCATCATGAAATTGGTGATGGAGGAAGGTTGATGATGACGATGGCGATGGATTCCCCTCTCCGAAGCCCCTAACGGACTCCAGATCAGCCCTCCCGAGAGGTTTTAGGTCTTGGCGGGAGCTCCGTATCATAAAACGTGATGAATCCTTCTCTCCGATTTTTTTCTCCCCAAAAGCAAATATATAGAGTTGGAGTTGAGGTCGGAGGAGCTCCAGGGGGCCCACGAGGTAGGGGCGCGCCCCCCACCCTCTTGGCAAGGGTGTGGGCCCCCTGGTCTTCATCTTTTGAAAGGATTTTTTATTATTTCCAAATAGACATTCCGTGAAGTTTCAGGTCATTCCGAGAACTTTTGTTTCTGCACATAAATAACACCATGGCAATTCTGCTGAAAACAGCGTCAGTCCGGGTTAGTTCCATTCAAATCATGCAAGTTAGAGTCCAAAAGAAGGGCAAAAGTGTTTGGAAAAGTAGATACAACGGAGACGTATCAAACATACAAAAAAAATTAAAAGAATGAAAATACCAAAAAAATTACTTGTCTCTCATGCCTAAAAAGTTTTTCATTGAAGAAGTGAGGGTCGACCTTGAGCACTTGTGTTCATGCTCACGGAAACAATGTAGAACTTCTCATGGAAGTTTCTCTGTAAATAATTATCCCCTTATATATATCCATTGTATTATAAAAATAATGAGCCAAGCTTTGGTTTTAGGATGATTAGATTGCTTGTTTACTATGTGCAGAACAAAAACAGAAACTTTGGCTGTAGCGCGTGGTTTTACATTTTTTTAATGGAACGTCAAATGGGTCTGAAACTTTTTGCACATTACTTCTTTACAAATTTTTCAAATTCTAAAATTTATTTCATAATTGTTGGAGTTACATAAGTTTACTAAACCTGCAGATTACTACAGACTGTCCTGTTTTAGACAGATTCTGTTGTTCGCGTGTTGTTTGCTTATTTTGATGCATCTATGGATAGTATCGGAGGGTATGAACCATAGAAAAGTTGGAATACAGTAGATATAGTTCTAATATGAAATTGGAATGAGTTTTAAACAGTACCTAAAGGTAGTGATTTGCTTTATTATACTAACGGATCTCACAAAGTTTTTGTTAAAGTTTTGTGTGGATGAAGTGTTCGAAGAACGAGGAGTTACCGATGTGAGAAGAATAAAGAGAGGCAAGAGCTCAAGATTGGGGATGACAAAGTCACCCCAAGTAAATATTTTAAGGATACTGAAGCATCTAAGCTTGGGGATGCCCCGATTTGCATCCCATCTTTCTTCTTCAACAATTATCAGTATACCTCGGTTTTTGTTTTGTTCACATGATTTATGTCCTTTGTGTTTTTCTTTTTCTTTAAGAACCATGATAGTATGATAATGTCCCTTCATCAATTTATAGGATACTTCATGTGCTTCACTTATATCTTTTAAGTATGATCTTAGAATTGTTCTTTGAGCTTCACTTAAGTCTTTTGAGTATGGTTTTATAGAATGCTTCGTGTGCTTCACTTATACATTTTGAGCTTGGATATTGGTTAGTTTATATTAATTGTAGAATGCTCCATGAAATTCACTTATATCTTTTGGAGTATGAATAATACTATCATCTAAAGCGGGTTTGGAAGAGTGTCAACTTTAGGAACTAGTGATCCCGCTATTCCGAATGAGAAGAATTTTGCTTATGTAGAGACTAGAAAAATTTCTATTCTTGTAGATCATGAAAAGAATGCTTTATGTGATGGTTATGTTGTTTAATTCATTCATGATGCTACTGAAAATTATTATGAAGGAGGAATATGTGCTTGTAGGAGTTGCAATAATATCAAGTTTCCTCTCTATGTGCTTAAAGTTTTGAAGTTATACTTGCTTTGCCTTCCTATGCTTGTTGATTTGTGTTCCTATTAATTATGTGCTCACAAAATCCCTAGGCATAGGAATTGGGTTAGATTTAAATATGCTAGTAATATTCTTCATGATGCTCTCTTTATGTTTCAATTCTTATCTTTTATGTGAGCATCATTGAAATCATCATGCCTAGCTAAAAGGCATTAAAGAAAAGCGCTTGTTTGGACACAATCCAATATTTAACCTTACTGTTTTTGTGTTTTATCATGATTAAGCTACTGTATTAATCATGTATTATAGCTTTTGTTTCAATAAATTTCCAAGTAAGACCTTTGGGAAGACTTGGGTGAAAGTTAATGTGATCTTGCTGTAAAAAACAGAAACTTTGCGCTCACGAGATTAGCTGCTATTTTTTTACAGAAGAGTGATATTGAGTTGATTCTTTTTTCAGAAGATTAATAGACAAATTCCTCACGTCCACCACTTTATTTTAGAATTTTTGGAGTAGAATAATCATGGTTGGTGTTCAGATCATTACAGACTGTTCTGTTTCTGACAGGTTCTATTTCATTGCATAGTTTTCTTGTTTTCTAGTTTCGATGGCTTATAATTCTCAATATAAATTGTAGAGATGGTATGTTACAGTAGGCATTGTGTGACAACAATTATGAACCTTGTCTTTGAAAGTACCAAAGTGAATGGTTTACTCTTTATCATACTAACCTATCTCACAAAGTTCCGTTAAGTTTTGTGTGATTTAAGTTTTCAAGCTTTGGGTGAGATATCGATATGAGGAGAATAAGGAATGGAAAGACCCTAAGCTTGGGGATTCCCAAGGAACCCCAAGGAAATATTCAAGGAATACTCAAGCACCTAAGCTTGGGGATGCCCCGGAAGGCATCCCCTCTTTCGTCTTCAAAACTATCGATATACCTTACTCGGAGCTATATTTTTATTCGTCACATGATATGTGTTTTGCCTGGAGCATATTTTCAATTTTACTTGCTGTTTGAATAAAATCATTGGATCTAAATTATTAAATGAAAAAGAATCCTCCCATGGCTAGTTAATCATTTGGCTACTCAGTGTCCTTCACTATTATCTTTTGGAGTAGTTTGTCATTTACTCATGTGCTTCATGCATATCCTATGAGTAAATGGTTGAATAATTGAATATCATAAATCTGAATTTATATATGTTTCATATGCTTATACCATGGGGAGTAATGACTTCACATAGAATAATTATAGGTAGTAAACTTATTGAAAGTTAGCAAACATAGAATTGGTCACTTGAACAATTCATGAAAGAATATTGAAGGAAGAGAGATTTCACATATAAATATACTATCTTGGACATCTTTTGTAATTGTGAGCACTCATTAAAATATGACATGCTAAAAGGTTGATGTCGGACAAGGAAGACAACGTAATGGGTTATGTTTTCTTATATCTGAAATAAATTATATTGTATTGGATCATCCAACATGTTGAGCTTGCTTTTCCCCCTCATGCTAGCCAAATTCTTTGCACCAAGTAGAGATACTACTTGTGCTTCCAAACATTCCTTAAACCAGTTTTGCCATGAGAATCCACCATACCTACCTATGGATTGAGTAAGATCCTTCAAGTAAGTTGTCATCGGTGCATGCAATAAAAATTGCCCTCTAAATATGTATGACTATTAATGTGGAGAAAATAAGCTTTATACGATCTTGTGATGTGGAAGAAATAAAAGCGACAGACTGCATAATAAAGGTCCATATCACAAGTGGCAATATAAAGTGACGTTCTTTTAGATTAAGATTGTGTGCATCCAATCATAAAAGTGCATGACAACCTCTGCTTCCCTCTGCGAAGGGCCTATCTTTTAGATTTATCTTCTACCTTATGCAAGAGTCATGGTGATCTTCACCTTTCCTTTTTACATTTTATCCTTAAGCAAGCACATTGTGTTGGAAAGATCCTGATATATATATATATATATATATATATATATATATATATATATATATCCAATTGGATGTAAGTTATCATGAACTATTATTGTTGACATTACCCTTGAGGTAAAAGTTGGGAGGCGAATCTATAAGCCCCTATCTTTCTCTGTGTCCGATTAAAACTTTGAACCCATAAATATCACGTGAGTGTTAGCAATTGTGAAAGATTAAATGATAGTTGAGTATGTGGAGTTTGCTAAATCAAAGCTCTGACATAGACCCTTCCTGAAAATAAGATGAATTGCAATTGTTTGATTACTGAGAATATAGTTTGTTAGTTTCAAGAAAGTTTATGATCTATACTTTAACATGTGAATAGCTTGTTACTTGATCATGAAAAGTTTTATGAAGATCAGCTATTGATATGATATATAATGATGCTAGAAAAAGTGAGTGGAACTATCATTGATCAAACTTGTGCACTTGCTAGCATTCACACTTCATAAATTATTTCTTTTATGATTTACCTACTCAAGGACGAGCAGGAATTAAGCTTGGGGATGCTGATACGTCTCCAACTTATCTATAATTTATGAAGTATTCATGCCATGTTTATTATATTTTTATATGATTTTGGTATAATTTGATTAGAACTAACCCGGACTGACGCTGTTTTCAACAGAACTACCGTGGTGTTGTTTTTGTGCAGAAATAAAAGTTCTCGAAATGCGATGAAAATCAACGGAGATGTTTTCTGGAAAATATGAAAAATACTGGAACGAAAATCCACCGGAGGGGAGTCATGGGGGCCCCACGAGGGTGGGGGCGCGCCCCAAGGGGTGGGGCGCGCCCCCCTGCCTCGTGGACTCCCCGAGGGCCCCCCTGACGTGAAATTAATGCCAACTTCTCCTATAAATACAGAAACCTCCGAAAATTAACCTAGATCGGAAGTTCTACCACCGCAAGCCTCAGTAGCCACGAGAAATCAATCTAGGCCCTCTCTGCCACCCTGCCGGAGGGGGCCATCATCACCGGAGGCTATGGAGGACGATCCCGGAGGGGCCATCATCACCATGAGGGCCAAGGACCAGAAGGAGAACCTCTCCCCGTCTAGGGGGGGGGGGCATGGAGGAGGAAGCACAAGGGGGAGAAACTCTCCTCCTCTCTCTCGGTGGCACCGGAGTACCATCGGGAGGGGAATCATCGCCGCGGTGATCGTCTTCATCAACATCGCCATCATCATCACCATGCTTATCTCTTTTACGTGGTCCACTCTCAAGCACCCCGCTGCAATCCCTACTTGAGCATGGTGCTTTATGCCACATATTATGATCCAATGATGTGTTGCCATCCTATGATGTTTTGAGTAGATATCCTTTGTCTCTGGGTTGATTGATGATCTAGATTGGTATGAGTTGTATGTTTTACTTTGGTGATATCCTATGGTGCCCTCCGTGTCGCGCAAGCATGAGGGATTCCCGCTGTAGGGTGTTGCAATATGTCCATGGTTTGCTTATTGTCTGCGTTGCGTGAGTGACTGAAACACAAACACAGATAAGTGGGACATGGCGTATGGGAATAAAGAGGACTTGATACTTTAATGCTATGGTTGGGTTTTACCTTAATGATCATTAGTAGTTGCGGATGCTTGCTAGAGTTCCAATCATAAGTGCATATGATCCAAGAAGATAAAGTATGTTAGCTTATGCCTCTCCCTCATATGAAACCGCAATAGTGATTATCGCTCTTGTTAACAATTTCCTAGGACAATTCTGCACACCGATCCACCATTATTCCACACTTGCTATTTATAATAGTTAGTAATATATTCTAACTTTATGATAACAGCACCTACTTTTATATTTTAGCTCTCCGATATCATACAAAGTTATCATCTTCATACCCACAACATAGTTTTATTTCTCGTTGCTAGTTGAAAGCAAACGTTCGGTGTACGTAGAGTCGTATCAATGGCAGATAGGGCTTGAGAGAATATTTATCTTACCTTTAGCTCCTTGTGGGTTCGACACTCCATACTTATCACTTCCACCTTTATTGGATATACTCAGGATGGTCTTAAGTGCATTAGTCCCACTCTATGCCAGCACAAAATAAAATTGGAGAAAGACGCTAAACCGGTTGTTGATCACCAACGACGGTTAAATCCCAAGATGAAAGAAGTGGTAAGAAAAGAGATACTAAAGCTTGTGGAGGAAGGTATAATTTATCCCGTTGCTGATAGTCAGTGGGTAAGTCATGTCCATTGTGTCCCTAAGAAGGGAGGTATTACTGCTGTTCCTAATGATAAAGATGAATTGATCCCACAAAGAATTGTTACAGGTTATAGAATGGTAATTTATTTCCGCAAACTAAATAAAGATACTAAACAGGATCATTACCCTTTACCTTTTATTGATCAAATGCTAGAAAGATTATCTAAACATACATATTTTTTCTTTCTAGATGGTTATTCTGGTTTCTCTCAAATACCTGTGTCGAAAGAGGATCAGGAAAAGACCACTTTTACTTTCCCTTTTCGTACCTTTTCTTATAGACATATGCCTTTTGGTTTATGTAATGCACCTGCTACCTATCAAAGATGTATGGCTGCGATATTCTCTGACTTTTGTGAAAAGATTGTTGAGGTTTTCATGGATGATTTCTCCGTATATGTAACTTCTTTTGATGATTGCTTGAGCAACCTTGATCGAGTTTTGCAGAGATGTGAAGAAACTAATCTTGTCTTGAATTGGGAGAAGTGCCACTTTATGGTTAATGAAGGCAATGTCTTGGGGCATAAAATTTCTGAAAGAGGTATTGAAGTTGATAAAGCTAAAGTTGATGCTATTGGAAAGATGTCGTGTCCTAAGGACATTAAAGATATAAGAAGTTTACTTGGTCATGCCAGTATTTATAGGAGGTTCATTAAAGACTTCTCAAAAATTTCCAGGCCTCTGACTAATCTCTTACAAAAAGATGTTCCTTTTGTCTTTGATGAAGATTGTGTAGAAGCATTTGAAATACTTAAGAAAGCCTTGATTTCTGCACCTATTGTTCAGCCTCCTGATTGGAATTTACCCTTTGAAATTATGTGCGATGCTAGTGATTATGCTGTAGGTTCTGTTTTAGGACAAAGAGTTGATAAGAAATTGAATGTTATCCAATATGCTAGTAAAACTCTAGACAGTGTTCAAAGAAATTATGCTACTATTGTAAAAGAATTTTTAGCAGTTGTATTTGCTTGTGATAAGTTCAGACCTTATATTGTTGATTCTAAAGTAACTGTTCACACTGATCATGCTGCTATTAAATATCTTATGGAAAAGACGGATGCTAAACCTATACTTATTAGATGTTTTCTCTTGCTACAAGAATTTGATTTGCATATTATTGATAGAAAGGGAGCTGAGAACCCTGTTGCAGACAACTTGTCTAGGTTAGATAATGTTCTTGATGACCCACTACCTATAGATGATAGCTTTCCTGATGAACAGTTAGCTGTCATAAATGCTTCTCATACTGCTCCGTGGTATGTTGATTATGCCAATTACATTGTTGCTAAATTTATACCACCTAGTTTCACATACCAGCAAAAGAAAAGGTTTTTCTATGATTTAAGACATTACTTCTGGGATGACCCACACCTTTATAAAGATGGAGTAGATGGTCTTATTAGACCTTGTGTACTTGAGCATGAACAGGAACAAATCCTACGCAAGTGTCACTCCGAGGCTTATGGAGGACACCATGCTGGAGATAGAACTGCACATAAGGTACTGCAATCCGGTATTTATTGGCCTACTCTCTTCAAGGATGCCCGTAAGTTTGTCTTGTCTTGTGATGAATGTCAAAGAATTGGTAATATTAGTAGACGTCAAGAAATGTCTATGAATTATTCACTTGTTATTGAACCATTTGATGTTTGGGGCTTTGGTTATATGGTACCGTTTCCTTCCTCTAATGGGTATACACATATTTTAGTTGTTGTTGATTACGTTACTAAGTGGGTAGAAGCTATTTCAACTAGTAGTGCTTATCATAACAACTCTATTAAGATGCTTAAAGAAGTTATTTTTCCAAGGTTTGGAGTCCCTAGATACTTAATGATTGATGGTGGTTCACATTTTATTCATGGTTCTTTTTTGTAAAATGCTTGCTAAGTATGATGTTAATCATAGAATTTCATCTCCATATCATCCACACTCTAGTGGTCAAGTAGAACTAAGTAATAGAGAGCTTAAATTAATTTTGCAAAAGACTGTTAATAGATCTAGAAAGAATTGGTCCAAGAAACTTGACGATGCATTATGAGCCTATAGAACTGCATATAAAAATCCTATGGGTATGTCTCCGTATAAAATGGTTTATGGTAAAGCATGTCACTTACCCCTCGAACTAGAACATAAGGCATATTGGGCCATTAAAGAGCTCAACTATGACTTCAAACTTGCCGGCGAGAAGAGGCTATTTGACATTAGCTCACTTGATGAGTGGAGAACCCAAGCCTATGAGAATGCCAAACTGTTTAAAGAAAAAAGTTGAAAGATGGCATGACAAAAGGATACAAAAACATGAGTTTAATGTAGGTGATTATGTAATGTTATACAACTCTCGTTTAAGATTTTTTGCAGGAAAACTCCTCTCTAAATGGGAAGGTCCTTACGTTATCGAGGATATCTATCGTTCCGGTGCCATGAAAATCAACAATTTCAAAGGCACAAATCCAAGGGTGGTGAATGGTCAAAGAATCAAACATTATATCTTAGGTAATCCTATAAATGTTGAAACTAATGTTATTTAAACCGTAACCCCAGAGGAGTATATAAGGGACACCTTCTAGAATGTTTCAGCCTCTGAAAAGGAAGAGGTATGTGGTACAGTAAGTAAACCGACTCCAAAACAGTTCTAATAGCAATTTTTCTCCGTTTTGGAATATTTAAGAAAAGAGGAAAATAAGAAGCAGTCCGGAAAGGACACGAGGCATCCACGAGGGTGGAGGGCGCGCCCTACCCCCCTGGGCGCACGCCCCTGTCTCGTGGGCACCTCGTGTGCCCTCCGGACTCCGTTTCTTGCACGATACTTCTTTTGGTCGGTAAAAATTCATTATATAATCTCCCGAAGGTTTTGACCACCGTACCACGCAAATATCTCATGTCTTTTGTTTTGAGCTGTTTTTCTGACAGATCTAGATCATCATGACGTCTTCAACCAACCCCAAGGACAAGTTTTTCGAGAGGGTCATCAACCCCTACCTCACGGAGGTGCTGCAACACCCTCAAACCATTGAGTTGTGTGAGGGGGTGGTGCACACCGCAATGTTGAGGGACCAAGGAGGACCAGAAGCGTGGAGACAAGAGTCGAAGCAATGGAGCAACAAGTTTTCAAGTGCCAGGGGATGGTGGAACGTGGACTCGACGCCAACCACATGATGATCGCGGAGTTCACCAACAATCACAAGCTGGATGCCAAGGACATTGGGGAGACCATCTTCAAGCTTCACAAGAAAATCGAGCACCTCCAAGCCCAGATCTATGACCTACAAAACCAAAACTGTGAGTATGAATGTAGATTCGAGAGGATGATTTTGCCTGCAGATTCGAGGATCCTGGAGACTCGATCATCCTTCTATGATGGTGAGCCTATGCCTTGGAAGATGGACAAGCCTACATCATCAACAACTCCATCATCACTACCACCAAAGGAGAACTGAGTATCGGGTATGGGCACTTCCCTTGGCAACTGCCAAGCTTGGGGGAGTGCCCCGGTATCGTATCACCATCACACTTTTATCTTTACCGTTTTTCTAGTTCGATCCTTTTGGTAATATCTTGATCTAGTAGAATAAAGTTTTAGTATGATTTAGTTTTGAGTTTTGCTTTATGATCCTTCTATGTAATCGAATCCGTGAGCTATATATAATAAAGATTAGTTTTGAGTCGAGGGCTTGATTACCTTCCCTTGATCATGAGGGAATAAAAGTAAGAATAAAAAGAAATAAAGAGATCATAAGGATCTTATGTAGAGTAATGACTTCACATATAAAGAGTATGATGAATAAAAGTTGTTGATATTTGACAAACATAGTTTTTCTCATCGTTGCAATTAATAGGAAATAATAAAGAAAGAGAGGTTTTCACATATAAATATACTATCTTGGACATCTTTTATGATTGTGAGCACTCATTAAGATATGACATGCTAAAAAGTTGATGTTGGACAAGGAAGACAATGTAATGGGTTATGCTTTCTTACATCCGAAATAAATTATATTATCATGGATCATCCAACATGTTGAGCTTTCATTTCCCCCTCATTCTAGCCAAATTCTTTGCACCAAGTAGAGATACTACTTGTGCTTACAAATATCCTCAAACCCAGTTTTGCCATGAGAGTCCACCATATCTACCTATGGATTGACTAAGATCCTTCAAGTAAGTTGTCATCGTCGCAAGCAATAAAAATTGCTCTCTAAATATGTATGATTTGTTAGTGTGGGGAAAATAAGCTTTCAACGATCTTGTGATGTGGAAGAAATAAATGTGACAGACTGCATAATAAAGGTCCATATCACAAGTGGCAATATAAAGTGACGTTCTTTTGCATTAAGATTTCGTGCATCCAACCATAAAAACACATGACAACGTCTGCTTCCCTCTATGAAGGGCCTGCCTTTTATTCTTGCCATATACTTCATACAAGAGTCATGGTGATCTTCACCTTTCCTTTTTACATTTTATCCTTTGGCAAGCACAATGTGTTGGAAAGATCCTGATATATATAGCTAATTGGATGTGAGTTTTCATGAACTATTATTGTTGACATTACCCTTAGGTAAAAGGTTGGGAGGCAAAACTATAAGCCCCTATCTTTCTCCGTGTCAGATTAAAACTTCATACCCATAAATATTGCGTGAGTGTTAGCAATTGTGAAAGACTAAATGATAGTTGAGTATGTGGACTTGATGAAAAGCTCTTGTATTGACTCTTTCTGATGTTATGATAAATTGCAATTGCTTCAATGACTGAGATTATAGGTTGTTAGTTTTCAATGAAGTTTCTGATTCATACTTGAAATTTTGAATGAATTGTTACTTTAGCATAAGAAATCATATGACAATATATATATATATATATATATATATATATATATATATATATATATTGCTGTTCTAAGAATGATCATGATGCCCTCATGTCTGTATTTTATTTTATCGACACCTCTATCTCTAAACATGTGGATATATTTTTCGATATCGGCTTTCGCTTGAGGACAAGCGAGGTCTAAGCTTGGGGGAGTTGATACGTCCATTTTGCATCATGCTTTTATATCGATATTTATTGCATTAGGGGCTGTTATTACACATTATGTCACAACACTTATGCCTATTCTCTCTTATTTTAAGAGGTTTACGCGAAGAGGGAGAATGCCGACAGCTGGAAAAGGAGCAAATATTAGAAACCTATTATGCACAACTCAAAAAGTCCTAAAACTTCACGGAAGTCAGTTTTAGAATATATAAAAAATATTGGGCGAAGGAAGCACCAGAGGGGGCCACCCACCATGCACGAGGGTGGGGGCGTGCCCCCCTGTCTTGTGGGCCACCTGGTAGGCCTACGGTGCCCATCTTTGGCTATATGAAGTCTTTCACCCTGAAAAAAAATCATAAGCAAGCTCACGGGACGAAACTCCGCCGCCACGAGGCGGAACCAATCTAGGGCTCTAGCGGAGCTGTTCTCCCGGGGAAACATCCCTCCGGGAGTGGGAAATCATCACCATCGTCATCACCATCGATCCTCTCATCGGGAGGGCGTCAATCTCCATCAACATCTTCACAAGCACCATCTCATCTCAAAACCTAGATCATCTCTCGTATCCAATCTTTGTCCCAAAACCTCAGATTGGTACCTGTGGGTTGCTAGTAGTGTTGATTACTCCTTGTAGTTGATGCTAGTTGGTTTATTTGGTGGAATATTATATGTTCAGATACTTTATGCATATTAATACCCCTCTGATTATGAACATGAATATGATTTGTGAGTAGTTACGTTTGTTCCTGAGGACATGGGAGAAGTCTTGCTATAAGTAGTCATGTGAATTTGGTATTCGCTCGATATTTTGATGAAATGTATGTTGTCTTTCCTCTGTTGGTGTCATGTGAACGTCGACTACATGACACTTCACCATTGTTTTGGCCTAGGGGAAGGCATTGGGAAGTAATAAGTAGATGATGGGTTGCTAGAGTGACAGAAGCTTAAACCCTAGTTTATGTGTTGCTTCGTAAGGGGCTGATTTGGATCCATATGTTTCATGCTATGATTAGGTTTACCTTAATACTTCTTTTGTAGTTGCGGATGCTTGCAAGAGGGGTTAATCATAAGTGGGATGCTTGTCCAAGGAAGGGCAGTATGCAATCACCGGTCATCCACATATCAAATTATCAAAGTAACGAACGCGAATCATATGAGCGTGATGAAACCTAGCTTGATGATAATTCCCATGTGTCCTCGGGAGCGCTTTCCTTTATATAAGAGTTTTTCTAGGCTTGTCCTTTGCTACAAAAGGATTGGGCCATCTTGCTGCACCTTATTTACTTTTATTACTTTTTACTCGTTGCAATTTACCTTATCACAAAACTATATGTTACCGATAATTTCAGTGCTTGCAGAGAATACTTTACTGAAAACTGCTTATCATTTCCTTCTGCTCCTCGTTGGGTTCAACACTCTTACTTATCGAAAGGACTACGATAGATCCCCTATACGTGTGGGTCATTAGAGGATCACATGAGGCTTTGTAAGGACAACTAGACTTGTTGTGAAGCTCTTATTTATCCTTGAGTGACATCTCATGAGCAACAATTCTACCAATGACTTCCGTTGGCTTGAGATCTTTGTAATTGGGCCTCATTTGGATCAATGTGCACACTGTATCGTATTTTCCATCCAAGGATCTTAGGATCTTCTTGATGATGAATCTGTCAGTCATCTCTTTACTTCCTAAGCTGGCAATCGCATTTGTGCTGAGAGCAAGCCTAGAATACATTTCAGCGACACCTTCACCATCCTTCATTTTGAACTTGTCAAGCTGAATTTGAAGCACATCCAATTTGGATTCCTTGACAGAGTCGGTACCTTCGTGCATATCAATCAAAGTATCCCAAATTTCCATTGCACTCTGAAGATGGCTGATTTTGTTGAATTCTTCGGGGCACAATACATTGAAGAGGATATCGCAAGGTTGAGCATTGTATTGCAGCATCTTCAATTCTTCCGCGGTAGCTTCACGATTTGGTTCTCTCCCATCGAAGAATTCACCTTGCAAGCCAATACACACAATAGCCCAAACGGCGAGGTTAAGTCCAAGAATATGCATTTTCACCTTATGCTTCCAACTAGCAAAATTAGTACCATCAAAGTAAGGACCTCTACGGAGGTAATTTCCCTCGCTAGCCGCCATACTCTCCTAGGTTGTGAAACCAAGGCTATGATCACCAAAGCTATGGAAATCAAGGCAAATGGAGACCAAAGGTCTGATACCACTTGTAGGATTGAAAGTATGTCAAGAGGGGATGATTAGACTGCTTGACCAAATAAAAATCTAGCCTTTTCCCAATTTTATGTCTTGGCAGATGTTAGCAACTGATCACAAGTCAAGCAATCAACCTAAACATGCAATTCTAAGAGTATAGCAGCGGAATGTAAATCATTGCATATGAAGGTGAAGGGGAGGAGTTTAGAGGGAGCAAACGCAATGTAGACACGGAGATTTTTCGCGTGGTTCCGATAGGTGGTGCTATCGTACATCCACGTTGATGGAGACTTCAACCCGCGAAGGGTAACGGTTGCACGAGTCCACGGAGGGTCCACGAAGAAGCAACCTTGTCTATCCCACCATGGCCATCTCCTTGCCCTTACAAACTCCTTGGTTCAACTCCAGAATCTTGACGGAGGCTCCCAAGTGACACCTAACCAATCTAGGAGACACCACTCTCCAAAAGGTAATAGATGATGTGTTGATGATGAACTCCTTGCTCTTGTGCTTTGATACGTCTCCATCGTATCTACTTTTCCAAACACTTTTGCCCTTGTTTTGGACTCTAACTTGCATGATTTGAATGGAACTAACCCGGACTGACGCTGTTTTCAGCAGAATTACCATGGTGTTATTTATGTGCAGAAACAAAAGTTCTCGAATAACCTGAAACATCACGGAACAACTTTTCAGAAAATATAAAAAATCCTTGCAAAAGATGAAGGTCAGGGGCCCACCACCTGTCCACGAGGGTGGGGGGCACGCTTGCCCCCCTAGGGCGCGCCCTCCTACCTCGTGGGCCCCCTGGAGCTCCTCCGACCTCAACTCCAACTCTATATATTTGGTTTCAGGGAGAAAAAAAATCTGAGAGAAGAATTCATCGCGTTTTACGATATGGAGCCGCCGCCAAGCCCTAAAACCTCTCGGGAGGGCTGATCTGGAGTCCGTTCGAGGCTCCGGAGAGGGGAATCCGTCACCATCGTCATCATCAACCATCATCCATCACCAATTTCATGATGCTCACCGCCGTGCGTGAGTAATTCCATCGTAGGCTTGCTGGACGGTGATGGGTTGGATGGGATCTATCATGTAATCGAGTTAGTTTTGTTAGGGTTTGATCCCTAGTATCCACTATGTTCTGAGATTGATGTTGTTATGACTCTGATATGCTTAATGCTTGTCACTAGGGCCCGAGTACCATGATTTTAGATCTGAACCTATTATGTTTTCATCGATATATGAGAGTTCTTGATCCTATATTGCAAGTCTACAGTCACCTATTATGTGTTATTATCCGTTAACCCTGAAGTGACAATAATCGAGATACTTACCGGTGATGACCATAGTTTGAGGAGTTCATATATTCACTATGTGCTAATGCTTTGTTCTGGTACTCTATTAAAAGGAGGCCTTAATATCCCTTAGTTTCCGTTAGGACCTCGCTGCCACGGGAGGGTAGGACAAAAGATGTCATGCAAGTTCTTTTCCATAAGCACGTATGACTATATTCGGAATACATGCCTACATTACATTGATGAACTGGAGCTAGTTCTGTGTCACCCTAGGTTATGATTGTTACATGATGAACCGCATCCGGCATAATTCTCTATCACCGATCCATTGCCTCCGAGCTTTCCATATATTGTTCTTCGCTTATTTACTTTTCCGTTGCTATTGCTATCATCACTACAAAATACCAAAAACATTACTTTTACTACTGTTACCTTTTGCTACCGTTACCACTACTATCATATTACTTTGCTACTAAACACTTTGCTGCAGATACTAAGTTTCTATGTGTGGTTGAATTGACAACTCAGCTGCTAATACTTGAGAATATTCTTTGGCTCCCCTTGTGTCGAATCAATAAATTTGGGTTGAATACTCTACCCTCGAAAACTGTTGTGATCCCCTATACTTGTGGGTTATCAAGACTATTTTCTGGCACCATTGCCGGGGAGCATAGCTCTATTCGTTGAGTCACTTGGGATTTATATCTACTTATCATTATGAAGAATTTGAAAGATCCGAGAACTAAGATTTATCCCTCAACTGCGAGGGGAGGTAAGGAACTGCCATCTAGCTCTGCACTTGATTCATCTTCTGTTTTGAGTAAGCTTGCGACACCTAAACCTGCTTCTGTTATTCGTTCTGATATGTCGCATGTTACTGATGATGCCACTTCTACTATACATGATACTTATGATGAAACTACTTCTATGCTTGATACTGTTGTGGCAATTGGTGAATTTCTTGATGAACAACTTGCTAGGGCTAGAGAGAATGAAAATATTGAATCTGATAATACTGATGAAAGTGATGATGAAGACTTGCCTGTTATTCCTAAGGGTTATGTTTTTGATAAGGAAGCTTCTTTAGCTATTTTAGCTTGCAAATATAGATACGAACTCAAGAGGTTATTAGCTAAATGGAATCAGCAATCTCTTAATGCTAGAATGAAACCTGACCCTGCTTTTGCTACTTCACCTATCTGTGTTACTGATAAGGATTATGAATTCTCTGTTGATCCTGATATAATTACTTTGGTTGAATCTGATCCTTTTCATGGCTATGAATCTGAAACTATTGTGGCACATCTTACTAAATTAAATGATATAGCCACCCTGTTCACTACTGATGAGAGAACTCGTTACTTTTATATCCTTAAAATATTTCCGTTCTCATTAAAGGGTGATGCTAAGATATGGTTTAATTCTCTTAATCCTGGTTGTGTGTGTATTCCCCAGGATATGATTTATTACTTCTCTGCTAAATATTTCCCTGCTCCTAAGAAACAAGCTGCCTTAAGGGATATATATAATTTTGTGCAAATTGAAGAAGAGAGTCTCCCACAAGCTTGGGGGAGGCTTCTCAAGTTACTTAATGCTTTGCCTGATCATCCTCTTAAGAAAAATGAAATACTTGATATCTTTTATAATGGACTAACCGATGCTTCCAGAGATTACCTGGATAGTTGTGCTGGTTCTGTTTTCAGGGAAAGAACACCGGATGAAGATGAAATTCTATTGAATAATATGTTGACAAATGAAAATAATTGGACACCTCCGGAGCCAATTCCTGAGCCTATTCCTAAACCAACTCCGAAGAATAGGGGTATTCTATTTCTCAGTCCTGAAGATGTGCAAGAGGCAAAGAAATCTATGAAAGAAAAAGGTATTAAAGCTGAAGATGTTAAGAATTTATCTCCTATTGAAGAAATACATGGTCTTAATTTACCGCCTGTTGAAGAAACATATGATCTTGATCCATCACCTATTAAAGAAGTACATGGTCTTGATAACCTGCCACAGGTAGTAAAGGTAAATTCTCTCTATAGATTTGATGAAGGTGATATCCCTCGTTATAAGTCTGCTAGACAATGCTTAGATGAGTTTGACAATTTCATTGTTAAACAAGAAAACTTCAATGCTTATTTTGGTACAGAATTGAAATACGATTCAAATATGCTTGAACACTTGGGTGATTATATGGATAATGTCAAAGGTGAACTTAAACTTATTAGTAAACATGCTTCTATGGTTACCACTCAAGTAGAACAAGTACTGAAAGCTCAAAATGATTTGCTCAATGAATTGAATAGTAAGAATAATGATAATGTTGTTAGAGTTATGACTAGAGATGGTAAATGACTCAGGAACCTTTGTATCCTGAAGGCCACCCTAAGAGAATTGAGCAAGATTATCAGAGAAATAATGTAGATGCACCTAGTCCTTCTAAAAGGAAGAAAAAGAAAAATGATAGGACTTTGCATGCTTCTAGTGAACCTATTGCTCAACCACCTGAGAATCCAAATGATATTTCTATCTCTAATGCTGAAACACAATCTTGTAATGAACCTGAAACTAGTGATAATGTTAATGATAATGTTCATGATGATGCTCAACCTAGTAATGATAATGATATAGAAATTGAACATGTTGTTGATCTTGATAACCCATAATCAAAGAATCAACCGTTATGATAAGAAAGACTTTGTTGCTAGGAAAAACGGTAAAGAAAGAGAACCATGGGTTCAGAAACCCATGCGTTTTCCTCCCAAGCCATCCAAGAAAAAGGATGATGGGGATTTTGAGCTCTTTGCTGAAATGATTAGACCTATCTTTTTGCGTATGCGATTAACTGATATGCTTAAAATGAATCCTTATGCTAAGTATATGAAAGATATTGTTACTGATAAAAGAAAGATGCTGGAAGATGAAATTTCCACCATGCTTGCTAATTATACTTTTAAGGGTGGAATACCTAAGAAACTTGGAGATCCAGGAGTACCTACTATACCATGCTCCATTAAAAGAAACTATGTTAAAACTGCTTTATGTGATCTTGGAGCCGGTGTTAGTGTTATGCCTCTCTCTTTATATCGTAGACTTGATTTGAATAAGTTGACACCTACTGAAATATCTTTGCAAATGGATGATAAATCAACTTCTATACCTGTCGGTACTTGTGAGGATGTGCATGTTGTAGTTGCAAATGTTACTATTTTAACGGACTTTGTTATTCTTGATATTCCTGAGGACGATGGTATGTCTATTATTCTTGGAAGACCCTTTTTGAATACTGCAGGGGCTATTATTGATTGCACTAAAGGCAATGTCACCTTTCATGTTAATGGTAATGAGCATACGGTACACTTTCCGAGGAAACAACCTCAAGTTCATAGTATCAACTCTATTGGAAAAATTCCATCGATTATATTTGGAGGTTTTGAATTTCCTCTTCCTACTGTTAAGAAGAAATATGATATTCTTATTATTGGGGATGTGCATATCCCCGTTGAGGTAACATAGTGTTATTCGAAATTTCTCCGGTTCCATGTTATTCGGAATGAGTTCGTTAACAAGACTTAATCAACCTTGTTAGTGGATTCCTTTTGATGAGCATGAGATGGATGAAACTAGAAGGCACAACCTTCTATACCCTCCTTTTACTTTCTATTATTTATATAAAATAAAATAAAAATAGTATTTTTCTGTCTGTTATCTGATTATCTATGCAATATAAAAATACCCCAAAAATAAAAGTTCTCCAAATGCCCTAAAATTTAAATATGATTTTTTCTAGAATATTTGAGAATATTTGGCACCGAGAACACAGCAGGGGGGTCATCCACCTGGCCACGAGGGTGGAGGGCGCGCCCCCTGCCTCGTGGGCCCATGGTGGCCCTCCTCCACTTATTCCTGCAGCCACACACTTCTTCTTCCTCCCACAAATACGAATATCCAGCTCAAGCACGAGTTCTAGCTTATTTTACTGCCATTTTCGACCTCCTTGCTCAAAACACCTCTCACAAAACTGCTTGGGGAGATTGTTCCTTGGTATGTAACTCCTCCATTGGTCCAATTAGTTTTTGTTCTAGTGATTTATTCATTGCAAATTTTTGTTGCCTAGGTGACCATATTCTTGAGCTTGGATGTCAAATTTATATGGTTCCAAGTAGTTTTGATGCATGATATAGGCCCTAGGCCCTTGTAGGAGTAGTTGCTATCAATATTATTGAGTTTGGTTTACTTTTATTTTGAAGTTACTAAAAATTTCAGAATTTTTCAGAAAATAATGAAGAGACTTTTGAGGGGGAGCCAAAGCTCGAAGGAAAAGGCACAGAAGCCCAAGTATAATCTGCCTCGCACCGCGAAGGTTCGGTTGTGTGAATGGCCTTCCAATGATTTCTTGAGAGCAGCCGGGATTTATGAAGATTTTTATGAATTGGCTAAGAATGCAGGCCTCACCGCTTTCCTCCACGACCAACGCGATCATTATCTCTTTCTCACAAATATCTTTGTGCAAAACTTTCATTTCCATTCTAGGAGCTCACCACCTACGGTGGAGTTTTATTTATACGATGAGCATAAGGAGATGTCACTTTATGATTTTTGTCGGGTTTGTTTGGTCCCTTTCGAGGGCACGACAGAGGAACCACATCGCAGCAATGTGGATGGGTTTATTGATATCATCACTGTAGGGGAAACGAGGAAGGTTTCCGATGCACGAATAACTAGCATAGATTTTCCTGTTTTACGCTATTTTGCATTATTTGCTAGTCGTTGCTTAATTGGTCGCAGAAAATGTGGAAACCTTAGTGTTCCTGATATTATTATTTTGCTCCACGGTTTATTCAGTGATAACTCTGTTAGTATGGGCGGCATTATTGCTAAACGGTTAAGTCTGAACCATACAAAGGGCCCCATCTTTGGAGGCATCTATGCTTCACGCCTAGCCGCACATTTTAACATACCTATTCACTGGTAGAAAAAGGGCCTGTTGTCCCGGTTCATAAGGGCCTTTAGTCCCGGTTCCTGAACCGGGACTAAAGTGTCGGTACTAATGCCCTGTCCCTTTAGTCCCGGTTCAATCCAGAACCGGGACTGATGGGCCTCCACGTGGCCTGTGCGCGGAGCCCAGGCAGGAGACCCTTTGGTCCCAGTTGGTGGCACCAACCGGGACCAATAGGCATCCACGCGTCAGCATTTCTGTGGCTGGCGTTTTTGTTTTT
>NC_041384.1:761095885-761101386 GCF_002162155.2 Triticum dicoccoides
GGGGGGTTGGGGGTTTTGGGGGGTTAATTTAGGTGTTTCATATATTGTGTTAGCTAGCTATAATTAATAGAGAGAAGTGTCCTCTCTTATGTCCGTGCTTGGTCGACGCTACGTATTATACATACGTATAGAGAGGACTAGACACTCTAGCTAGCTAGTAAGAAAACGAAGGAAACAGAAGATCGTCATGAACATATATGCATACAGAGAGAAGTGATATCGACCACCTCTCCTTCTCTGAGAGATTGGTCGAACAACAAGTTCTCGTATATCTATCCGACACTACCGGCTACATATATACAATAATTATCTCTTACAAATATAATCATACGGACTCATGGTCCACATAGTATTCTCCGTCTTCAGTGATCACGTGGTCAAGAAAGAATGCCGCCAATTCCTCTTGAATTGCTCGCATGCGAGCTGGTGCTAGGAGTTCATCCCGCTTCCGAAACATCTAATTTGAAGAAGGGGGTCAATACATATATATATATATATATATATATATATATGTGTGTGTGTGTGTGTGTGTATATATATATGAATGAATGAATGAAACTCAATACAAATGATGGTAATAAAATAAAATCGTGAATGTTGTTATTTACGTACTTCATATTGTTCGTCAGAGTACCTGCCCCGCTCACAGGTCGTGTGGCGGATGGACTCGCAGATGTAGTATCCACAGAAATCATTCCCTTGTTCCTGCCACAACCACTTTACAAGAAATAGAGGTCAATCAAACTGATAAACAAGAATGCTAAATGGTATTGATGAAACTAGCGCTTGAATCACTAGGAGATGCGCGGAACATGCTACTATAGTACTTACTTTCGGGTGTCTAAATTCCAGCTCCTTCGGCAGTCCCGGAACTTTTCTGGTGAATTTTCTCCAAACCCTGCCGGACAAAGAAAACAACTACTTGATATCAGGAAATGAACAAAGTTGCTGATATGGTGGATAATGATCGATTTAACTTACTTCTTGAGGATTTCAGTCATGTCCGCATACTCCTGGGGATCTTTTCGTTTAGAGTCCAAGACGGTTACTACTCCCTGCTCAAGCCTAATCTCTAGGAGAATATAGTGGAAACTGCACACGCATGCATAACTCATCAATTACATTACTATAACCTGGACTAATATATAAGGGAAACCGTATATGCACAAGACAGTAACACTCACTTGAAGTTGTAAGGAAAGAGTATTATATCTTTGTTTTCATTTTTTTTGAATGATCGTAGCAAGTTGGCCTCGGTATCTCCGGGACGATGTTCAACCTTAATTGCATCTATGAGATATGTGTTAACGAACCCAATATCACCGATTTGTCTTTTCTTCAATTCGGCGATCTTCATTCTGCATAATATAGTGAGGATAATTATAAATACATGCAATGAAAGAGATGAGCTATATAGAGAGACTTAATGACAGAAGTAGTAGTACTTACCGACAGTAGCATGTGATCATTGTTTTATCGAGGGCCAATTGATTGAAAAACTGATAGAACTCCTCAAATGGAATAGGCAACAGTTCAATTCCAACGAGGTCATGCTCCGGTTTAACTCTCGCATACAAAGTACTCCTCCCCCAGACACTCTGCAGATTTTCAAGTACCAATCATGTAATCTTCGCATCATCATTGTTAAAGATTTTTCATCTTTGACGAGAGGCTTCCCGTACTCGTATCTGTGTATCTGCACCTCCATGGGATCATAATGTACATCGGCGGGCAGGTAATCGTCAACATTGCCATAACCGGGCACCATCCTCGGATCGACAATGTCGCTAGGCACCTTGAGGGGGGGGGGGCACGATTGCTTCGCTTGTTCGCCAAGCTGGGCAATTTGTTTCCCAGCTGCTCATCGTTCTTTCAGCCTTTGATCACTGACTGTACTTCCCGACCGCTCCGCTTCGACCCATGTCTTTGCAATAATGCGCTCATCGTTGCCTTTCGGCGGAGACTTGGGTGGTTTTGCCAGGGCAGCCAGAGTGCGCTTCACTTTCACCGGATCTACCTTCTCCTCCGGAGGTGGATGTCTCTTTGCTCTCAACCCTTGAAACTAGTCATCCACTTCAGTTCACGCGATCTTCGCGTTCTCCTCTGGGGTCCTCTCATATGGTAACTTCTATGGACTCTTCAGAGAAGGACCGAATCTGTATGTCCTCCCGCCTCTGGTTGTACCGCTAGACGCCGGCCGAGCAGATGAAGCGGTTGTCTTCTTTACTTGCTAACGAGGCGGAGGAGAAGGACTACGACGCGCCGGAGCAGCTGCTGGAGCGGTGGCAGGTCTCTTCTGCCCTTGCTGATGAGGCAGAGAAGGAGGAGGCTGGCTGCTCGGGCGCGCCAGCGCAGGCGGAGTGCCGCCACGTCGGAGAAGGGGCCGGCCGATGTCCCTGATCGTCACTCGCCGGAGGTGGAGGAGGTGGAGGAGGCGGGGTTCCCTGACTCGCCGGAGGAGGAGGAGGAGGCGGAGGCGTCCAGTTCGGAAGGTTGATGAGCTCCTTCCGCCATAGGCATGGAGTCTTCAGAGCAGACCCCAGCCGAGTCTCCCCTTCACCGATAGGGTGGTCAAGCTGGAGGTCCTCAAATCCCTCCGTTATTTCATCCACCATCACCCTAGCATATCCTTCTGGAATCGGCCGGCAGTGAAAAGTTGCGCCGGGTTCAGTAGGATAAACAGAGCCAACAGCCGCCTTGACCTTCAAATTCATCCATTGCGTCATAAGGTGGCAATTTTGAGACTCCGTGATAGCATCCACGGGATAGCTGGCAGGAGCCATCAAGGCATGCTCCGGCTGAATCAGCTCGGTGGAAGCCACGCTGCTTCTGCGCTGAGATGGTGGGGTAGCTTCGGGGGAAGCTTCGGCAGTACGTTTGCTGCGATTTGATTCTCGTTCCTCTATCGCGTCTACCCTTGCTTGCAGCGCCTGCATTTGGGTCTGCTGCACTTTTTCCTCCTCTCATGGGATTTGTAACCGCCTGCGTCCGGAAACCCAACCTTCCACGGAATGGAGCCTGGCGTGCCTCGTGTCTGTCCAGGGTGCTCAGGATTCCCGAGGTCCATTGTGAGCTCGTCGTTCTCTCTGTCTGGAAAGAACTTCCCTTGATGCGCTACTTCAATATACTGCTTAAGCTTCCTGACGGGTATGTCCATTTGATCGTTCGTCCAAATGCACTTCCCTGTTACAGGGTCCAAGGTTCCGCCAGCCCCGAAGAACCAAGTCCGGCAACAGTCTGGCCAGCTAATTGTCTCTGGTTCGATCCCTTTATCAACCAGATCATTCTCAGTCTTGGCCCACTTAGGCCGGGCTACGAGGTAGCCACCTGACCCCGTGCAATGGTGAAGCATCTTCTTCGCAGCATTTTGCTTGTTTGTCGCCGACATCTTCTTACTCCTTTCTGATGTCTTGTGGGCCACAAATGCGGGCCAGTGATCTCTGATCTTCTCATATCTGCCCTTGAATTCTGGTGTCTCATTATTTTCGACAAACTTATTGAGCTCTTTCTTCCACCTCCTGAATAGTTCTGCCATCCTCTTAAGAGCAAAAGACTTGATTAATTGCTCTTTAACTGGGTTCTCTGGATTATCCTCTGGCGGTAGGGGGAAATTTGACTTCAGCTCAGTCCAAAGATCATTTTTTTTGCATATCATTGACATAAGACACCTCAGGGTCTTCTGTAGCCAGCTTAAACCATTGCTGGATGCTTATCGGGATCTTGTCCCTAACCAGAACCCCGCACTGAGCAACAAATGCGCTCTTTGACCGGAGGGGTTCAATCGGTTGGCCATCGGGCGCGATTGCTATGATCTCAAACTTTTCATCCGAGCTCAACTTTTTCTTCGGGCCTCGTCTCTTTACCGAAGTTGTGCTCGATCCGGAGGGCTAGAAAAAATAACAAAGACTTAATTAATATGTGTACATACCAAAACAATGAATGCATCAATCAGCTAGTCAGCACAGGCTTAACTAATATATATACCTGGCCGGACTCAGTTCGGTCACCGGAGCCGTCATCACAGTCTCCTTCTTGCACCGGCATTGGGTCACCGGAGCCGTCCTCATGTTCTTCTTCTTGCACCGGCATTAGGTCACCGTAGCCAGCTTCTTCACCCTCTCCTTCCAGACCATCGGTGTCGTTGAGAAACAACGAGACGGCATCACTTCCTTCTCCGATTATGTCCCTCAACAACGCTTCTTTTGCTTCGTCTCAGGCGGTGTCCATAGTTTCTACAAATATTTACAACATGGCAATTATTATTCAAACATGACAGATGGATATATTAGTGCCAAACATAGAACTAGCTACCTAATCATTGTAAGGAATCACATATATTAATTAGTGGCCTCGACCCCCCCCCCCACGTGTTGAAGCTATCGGGAGGGGGTATATATCGACAACAATGACACTACATCTATATGTCCCTCGACGACCCTCGTTCCCGATAAAAAAATAGGAAGAAGAAGAAAAAAAGAGGAGAAGAAAGAATAGAGGAGAAGAACTCCTCTATTCTTTCTTCTCCTCTTTTTTTTTCTTCTTCCTCTTCTTTTTTTATCCTCTTCTTCCTCTCATGTTCGAGAGGATCGCCGAGGGGTCGGAAGGTTGCCTAGTGTCAAAGGATTCAACAAAACCATGTCTTCATCATTAGGCGAAAGTAACATGTGCATGATGGTACAAAGCTCTCCAAAGTTATTTTGGAACGGAGTCCCAGATAAGATAATTCACTTTTTGGTACAAAGTTCAGCAACACCTTCCAAATATCGTTATTTGGAAGGCCTTTGCTGAAATTCATACAAAACAGCAAATTATCCTATCCGGGACACCATTCCAAAATAACTTTGGAGGACTTCGTCATGCCCTGGTTACTTCCGGCTAATGATGAAGCCATGGATTTCTTCAATACTTTGACACTAGGAAACCTCTCTCGACCCCTCGGCAATACTCGCACCCTCGAACCCTCGACGACCCTGGAACCCTCGACCCCTAGACGACCCTGGAACCCTCGACCCTCGATCCCTCGACCCTATAGAACCCTCGAAGAAAGGAATAGCTAGAGGAGAAGATCGAAGAAAAAAAAGAAGAAAAAAAGAGGAGAAGAAGAAAGGAATAGTGGAGAATAAGAGAAAATAGAATATTCTATTTTCTCTTCTTCTCCACTATTCCTTTCTTCTTCTCCTCTTCTTTTCCTTCTTTTTTCTTCTTCTTATTTATTTCTCCTCTTCTTTTCCTCTCCTCTTCTTCTTTCTTTCCTCTTCTTATTTTCTTCTTTCCTATCCTCGACGACCCTGGAACCCTCGACCCCTAGACGACCCTGGAACCCTCGACCCTCGATCCCTCGACCCTATAGAACCCTCGAACCCTCGACCCTGAAACCCTCGACCCTTGACCCCTTAACGACCCTCGACCCTCTACCCTAGTTCCCAACCCTCACCCTCTACCCTAGTTCCCGACCCTCGACCCCTCGGCGATCCTCGACACCCTCGTTCTCGATAAAAATT
>NC_041384.1:761101723-761132128 GCF_002162155.2 Triticum dicoccoides
AAGAAGAAGAAGAAGAAGAAGAAGAAGAAGAAGAAGAAGAAGAAGAAGAAGAAGAAGAAGAAGAAGAAGAAGAAGAAGAAGAAGAAGAAGAAGAAGAAGAAGAAGAAGAAGAAGAAGAAGAAGAAGAAGAAGAAGAAGAAGAAGAAGAAGAAGAAGAAGAAGAAGAAGAAGAAGAAGAAGAAGAAGAAGAAGAAAGAGGAGAAGAAGAAAGGAATAGCTAGAGGAGAAGATCAAAGAAAAAGAGAAGAAAAAAAAGTGGAGAAGAAGAAAGGAATAGTGGAGAAGAAGAGAATTATATTTTCTCTTCTATTTTCTCTTCTTCTCCTCTATTCCTTTCTTCTTTTCCTCTTCTTTTTCTTTTTTTTTCTTCTTCTTATTTATTTCTCCTCTTCTTCCTCTCCTCTTCTTCTCCTTTCTTCCTCTTCTTATTTTTCTTTTTCCTCTCATTCTTTTTCTCATAAATTTTTGACATTTTTGACATATTTACCACATTCTAAATTTTCCTAACTCGTTTACAACCACAAAAATTACTCCAACTTCATGACAGTACCCACACTCCATTTCACCAAAAACCTTCTCATCCATAGTTTAAAATTTTTAATTTTCATTTGTCTTGCATCAGTACCTCACCTTTGTCTTGCATCAGTACCTCACCACAAAAAATATCATATATCCTAAAAATGCCCAGCGCCATCTAGCATTTGATCAAACACCCTCTATATGCACTGTTCATATCTGTAAAAAAACTCAGAAATTTCAGAAAAGTTTGCTGCTGCTCCACTCCTTCTCCGCTCCTCTCCTTCTCCTCTCCTTCTGCTCTTCAATGCGTCAGGGCCGACGGCAACCATGGAGCAGGGGCAGAGAGCAAGGGTCGCACTCGATCGGGACCATGGGAAAGGGGGGCTCACTTCGAGGGGGGCGGCGATGGCAGGAGTCTGGCGACGAGGACGACGGGCTCGGGGCGGCACGCGGTGACGGGGACGGCGCGCGGCCGGCGGCAGGGACGAGGAGGGGTGGGCTCGGGGAGGCACGCAGCGACGGGGATGACGAGGACGGCGGGCTCGGGGATGCCGGCGATGAGGACGACGCGGGCTCGTGGAGGCGAGGACGTTGGCGGCGACGGCGTCGTCAGCGGGGGAGGGGGGAACTAGCGATGCAAACTAAAAAATTTCACAAGTGTTTGTTATATAGTCCAAGCTTTAGTCCTGGTTGGTGGCATCAACCGGGACTAATTCCCCCTTTAGTCCCGGTTGGTGCCACCAACCGGGACCAATGGCCTTGTGCTGCCCCGCGCCCAAAAGTTTAGTCCCACCTCGCTAGTTGAGAGGGCTCGGGAGTGGTTTATAAGCGCTGCTGCGCCCACCCTCCCGAGCTCCTCTCAACTGCAGGCTTTCGGGCCTAATCTGTCACTGCAATGCCTGTGGGCCTACTGGGCCTGCTGCGGGCCTGAATCCTGGCCCATGGTAGGGTTTCTAGTCGTATTCAGGCCGTGGTGGCCCAGTAGGTGGCATTTTTTGTTTTTTTGTTGCTTTATCTATTTTCTTTTTTTTGCTTTATTTTTTAATTCTTTATGCTTTTAGTTTTAGAAAAATTATAAACTTTTTGTTAATGCCATTAGTTTTCAAATTTGAAAATAATTTTTTTGTTTTTTTGTTTTCTTTGTTGCTTTATTTATTTTATTTTGTGATTAACTTTACTATAAAAATAGTTTTTTCCTTTTTTTTATTTCTTTTTTGCATTATTTATTTTCTTCTGTTTTTTGCTTTAATTTTTAATTCTGTTTGCTTTTAGGTTAGCAAAATTATAAACTTTCTGTTAGTGCCATTAGTTTTAGAAAAATTATAAACTTTCTGTTAGTGCCATTAGTTTTCAAATTTGAAAACACTTTTTTAGTTTTTTTGTTTTCTTTGTTGCTTTATTTATTTGATTTTGTGATTTACTTTACTATAAAAATAGTTTTTCCCTGTTTTTTTGATTTGTTTTTGGCATTATTTATTTTCTTTTGTTTTTTGCTTTAATTTTTAATTCTGTTTGCTTGTAGGTTAGCAAAATTACAAACTTTCTGTTAGTGCCATTAGTTTTCAAATTTGAATAGTTAAAATTTGAATTCTTTGAAAATTGTTTGAATCACAAGTTTGTGATTAACTTACTAAAAAAATGAGAATAGATGCGCTTATAGAGAAAATTCAACCGAAATTCCTAGTAAATATCTATGAATTTCAGAGAAATTCACTATGAATTTAGGTTAAACTTTTCTCTATTAGGGCATCTATTTTCACGTTGAGAGGAGCTCAACAAGGCAGAGAGGGAAGGGCTTATAAACCGGTGTGAGCCCCCTTCGGTTGGCGAGGTGGGACGAAACTCGGCCCGCAACGAGGACCAACCCTTTAGTCCCGGTTTGTGGCACAAATCGGGACTAATGGTCATGGGCTAGGGGCAAGGAGTAAAATTATAAACTTTCTGTTGGTGCCATTAGTTTTAGAAAGTTGAAAGTTGAAAGTTGGCATGGGCCAGGGACTAATGGTCATGGTATTACGAGGGCCGAACCATAAGACATGAAAGCATGTCAAATGAACTCTGAAAAAGTTGAAAGTTGGGATGGTATCATAATTTCACCCACATAGCATGTGCATGTACAAAACGGACAATGGTAGCATGTTCGTGTGTTACAAAGTTGCGGGAGAAAGTCTTCACTTTTTCTTCGCTTGTGTCATTTGCTTATTGCACCGTAACCGTGGATAATCTTCATTGTTTATCAGGATGCTTGGGTCAGCCTTGACATTGAAGGGAGGAATTTCATGAAACTTTTCATAATCTTCAGACATGTCTGTCTTGCCGTCCACTCCCAGGATGTCCCTTTTTCCTGAAAGAACTATGTGGCGCTTTGGCTCATCGTATGATGTATTCGCTTCCTTATCTTTTCTTTTTCTCGGTTTGGTAGACATGCCCTTCACATAGATAACCTGTGCCACATCATTGGCTAGGACGAACGGTTCGTCAGTGTACCCAAGATTTTTCAGATCCACTGTTGTCATTCCGTACTGTGGGTCTACCTGTACCCCGCCGCCTAACAGATTGACCCATTTGCACTTAAATAAAGGGACCTTAAAATCAGGTCCGTAGTCAAGTTCCCATATGTCCACTATGTAACCATAATATGTATCCTTTCCGCTCTCGGTTGCTGCATCAAAGCGGACACCGCTGTTTTGGTTGGTACTCTTTTGATCTTGGGCGATCGTGTAAAATGTATTCCCATTTATCTCGTATCCTTTATAAGTCAATACAGTCAAAGATGGTCCCCTGGACAACAAGTACAACTCATCACAAACAGTGTTGTCACCTCTGAGACGTGTTTCCAACCAACTGCTGAAAGTCCTGATGTGTTCACATGTAATCCAGTCGTCGCACTGCTCCGGGTGTTTGGAGCACAGACTGTTCTTGTGTTCATCGACATACGGGGTCACCAAGGTAGAGTTCTGTAGAACTGTGTAGTGTGCTTGAGACCAAGAATATCCGTCCCTGCATATTATTGAGTCTCTTCCAAGAGTGCCTTTTCCAGTCAGTCTCCCCCCATACCGCGATTTAGGGAGACCTATCTTGTTAAGGCCAGGAATGAAGTCAACACAAAACCCGATAACATCCTCTGTTTGATGGCCCATGGAGATGCTTCCTTCTGGCCTAGCGCGATTGTGGACATATTTCTTTAGGACTCCCATGAACCTCTCAAAGGGGAACATATTGTGTAGAAATACGGGCCCCAGGATGACAATCTCGTCGACTAGATGAACTAGGACGTGCGTCATGATATTTAAGAAGGATGGTGGGAACACCAGCTCGAAACTGACAAGACATTGCGCCACATCACTCCTTAGCCTTGGTACGATTTTTGGATCGATCACCTTCTGAGAGATTGCATTGAGGAATGCACATAGCTTCACAATGGCTAATCGGACGTTTTCCGGTAGAAGCCCCCTCAATGTAACCGGAAGCAGTTGTGTCATAATCACGTGGTAGTCATGAGACTTTAGGTTCTGAAACTTTTTCTCTGGCATATTTATTATTCCCTTTATATTCGACGAGAAGCGAGTCGTGACCTTCATACTGAGCAGGCATTCAAAGAAGATTTCTTTCTCTTCTTTTGTAAGAGCGTCGCTAGCAGGACCTTTATACTGCTTCGGAGGCATGCCATCTTTTTCGTGCAAACGTTGCAAGTCCTCCCATGCCTCAGGTATATCTTTTGTCTTCCCATACACGCCCAAGAAGCCTAGCAGGTTCACACAAAGGTTCTTCGTCACGTGCATCACGTCGATTGAGGAGCGAACCTCTAGGTTTTCCAGTAGGGTAGGTCCCAAAATATAGATTTCTTCTTCCACATGGGTGAGTGTCCCTCAGCGTCATTCCGAATAGCTAGTCCACCGGGACCCTTTCCAAAGATTACGTAGTGTAAATCATTGACCATAGCAAGCACGTGATCACCGGTGCGCATGGCGGGCTTCTTCCGGTGATCTGCCTCACCTTTGAAATGCTTGCCTTTCTTTCAACATTGATGGTTGGTACACATTCTTCCTGCATTTGTCTAGGTATATACTTTCAGTGTCATCTAAACAGTGTGTGCATGCGTGGTATCCTTTGTTTGTCTATCCTGAAAGGTTACTAAGAGCGGGCCAATTGTTGATGGTCACGAACAGCAATGCCTTAAGGTTAAATTCCTCCTGTCTGTGCTCATCCCACGTACGTACACCATTTTCATTCCACAGCTGTAAAAGTTCTTCAACTAATGGCCTTAGGTACACATCAATTTCGTTGTCGGGTTGCTTAGGGCCTTGGATGAGAACTGGCATCATAATGAACTTCCGCTTCATGCACATCCAAGGAGGAAGGTTATACATACATAGAGTCACGGGCCAGGTGTTGTGATTGCTGCTCTGCTCCCCGAAAGGATTAATGCCATCCGCGCTTAAAGCAAACCATACATTCCTTGGGTCCTTTGCAAACTCATCCCAGTACTTTCTCCCAATTTTTCTCCACTGCGACCCGTCAGCGGGTGCTCTCAACTTCCCATCTTTCTTCGGTTCTCACTGTGCCATCGCATCAACTTGGCATGCTCTTCGTTTTTGAATAGACGTTTCAACCGTGGTATTATAGGAGCATACCACATCACTTTCGCAGGAACCCTCTTCCTGGGGGGGCTCGCCGTCAACATCACTAGGGTCATCTCGTCTGATCTTATACCGCAATGCACCACATACCGGGCATGCGTTCAGATCCTTGTATGCACCGCGGTAGAGGATGCAGTCATTTGGGCATGCATGTATCTTCTCCACCTCCAATCCTAGAGGGCATACGACCTTCTTTGCTGCGTATGTACTATCGGGCAATTCATTATCCTTTGGAAGCTTCTTCTTCAATATTTCCAGTAGCTTCTCAAATCCTTTGTCAGCCACAGCATTCTCTGCCTTCCACTGCAGCAATTCCTGTACGGTACCGAGCTTTGTGTTGCCATCGTCGCAATTGGAGAATAACCCGTTTTTGTGATCCTCTAACATGCGATCGAACTTCAGCTTCTCCTTTTGACTAATGCATTGCGTCCTTGCATCGACAATGACCCGGCGAAGATCATCATCATCGGGCACATCGCCTGGTTCCTCTTGATCTTCAGCAGCTTCACCCGTTGCAGGATCATTGGGCACATCGTCTGGTTCCTCTTGATCTTCACCAGCTCCCCCCGTTGCAGCATCACCGTATTCAGGGGGCACATAGTTGTCATCGTAGTCTTCTTCTTCGCCGTCTTCCATCATAACCCCTATTTCTCCGTGCCTCGTCCAAACATTATAGTGTGGCATGAAACCCTTGTAAAGCAGGTGGGAGTAAAGGATTTTCCAGTTAGAGTAAGACCTCATATTCCCACATTCAGTGCATGGACAACACATAAAACCATTGTGCTTGTTTTCCTCAGCCGCATCGAGAAACTCATGCACGCCCTTAATGTACTCGCGGGTGTGTCTGTCACCGTACATCCATTGCCGGTTCATCTGCGTGCATTATATATAATTAAGTGTCCAAATTAGTAGAAGTTCATCATCACATTAAAACCAAAGTGCATACATAGTTCTCATCTAACAACATATAGCTCTCCAGAGCATCTAATTAACTAAACCATACATTGAAACTATGTAAAACATTTCAATGCGAAAACAAATGCGATCATAATCACAACCAAGGTAACAATTGATCCAACGGCATAATGAAACCAAGCCTCGGTATGAATGGCATATTTTCTAATCTTTCTAATCTTCAAGCGCATTGCATCCATCTTGATCTTGTGATCATCGACGACATCCGCAACATGCAACTCCAATATCATCTTCTCCTCCTCAATTTTTTTTTATTTTTTCCTTCAACAAATTGTTTTCTTCTTCAACTAAATTTAACCTCTGGACAATAGGGTCGGTTGGCATTTCCGATTCACATACATCTAGATAAATAAAATCTATGTCACGTTGGTCGGCATAATTTTCATAAACAATAAATGAACCAATAGTTATAAAGATAATATACATACCACATCCGAATCATAGACAGGACGAGGGCCGACGGGGGCGGATACCAAAACCATCGCATTATATAAGATGCAATAATAAATGTAAGAAAATGATACAAATATCTATCTAAACATACAAGTAAGAATATTTTTCCTTTCAGAAAGAAGATAAGAACAAGAGGCTCACCACGGTGGTGTCGGTGATGAGATCGGCGCGGGTGATCGACGACGGTGAAGATGGGGACGGGGCATGACGGACCGCTAAATCTAGACAAATCTCGAGGAAAATGGAGATTGGAGGTCGAGCTTCGAGAGGAGAAAGCTTAAGTAGTGTGGCTCGGGCATTCCATCGAACACCTCATGTGCATAGGAGGTGAGCTAGAGCACCACAAAGCCCTCTCCCCCTCGGCCAGAGAAAAACAGAGCACTGGGGTGCTCTGCTCGCGAGCGAGGGGTATATATAGGCACCTCATTGGTCCCGGTTGGTGACATGAGCCGGGACTAAAGGGGAGCCTTTGGTCCCGGTTCAAGCCACCAACCGGGACCAATGGTGGTGGGCCAGGAGCGAGGCCCATTGGTCCCGGTTCATCCCACCAACCGGGACCAAAAGGTCAACATGAACCGAGACCAATGGCCCACGTGGCCCGGCCGGCCCCCTGGGCTCACGAACCGGGACCAATGCCCACATTGGTCCTGGTTCTGGACTGAACCGGGACTAATGGGCTGACTCGGCCTGGACCAAAGCCCTGTTTTCTACTAGTGATTAGGCATTATGAGAAGGAAGAAAAAGTGTTGCCTCGTGTTTACTTAGATTATAAGAGTATGGTGGCACATGATTTTATTGTTAAGAATAGGCAAGGAGAGCTTAAATACAAATTGTTCTTTGATAAACATCATCCTGAGACTATTACCCTGCCTGCTCCTTCCTTGTTTGATTTATCTGCAGGCGAGTACCTTGTTCCGTTAGAGGCTATTCACGCCTATCAGAACCCTACATCAGCCACAAAGCCAGAGCCGGAACCACAAGTTGATCATCCACGACAATCTAATTACCAGTGGGATCCGCAGATGATTGCCAACCAGTGGCAATCAGAGTCTTCTTCTTTGCAGTACGACCCCAACTATTACTATGGATATCCGCCAGGCCAGCTGTGGCCATAGACCAACTTAGGCCAAAAGCCTAAGCTTGGGGGAGTACGTATTTCTCACCGACATTACATTTATGTTCACACACTCATTGGTAGATGTTGGTGCTCATACTTTTTCATTGTATCATCCATGTTAGTTTATTTTCCTTTTTATGCTTTCTTCTTGTGTGTTTGATAAACCTTAAGAAAAACCAAAAAAATTAGTTGTAGCTTTTAATTATCTTACTTTCCATGCTTATAGTAGTAATTAAATAGAAAACCCAAAAATATTTCCTATTCTTCTTTTGCTTGTTGGGAGCTCTCCCGTGTAAATAGTTTTATCTCTTTTCTTTTCTTTGGGGTCGATAGGAGAAGACCATAATTAAATTGTTTAAATAGCTCTTATATGCATTATTGTTGATCTAACAAAAGAGCGCATATTGCCTTGTCTTCTCCTGTTTATTGAATGCTTGCAGATTCCAGCTTAGTCCAATGCACGCGCACTATTATTATTATTCACATCGTTCGGTCGTGCAAGTGAAAGGCAGTAATGACGATATATGATGAACTTATTGAGATGAGAAAAGCTGGTATGAACTCGACCTCTTTTGTTTTTGTAAATATGATTAGTTCACCGTTCCTGATTCGGCTTATTATGAATAAACATATTTGCAATGACAACTAGAGATCATAGTTCTTGTGCCATGCTTGATTAGCTAGGAGCTTAATGGTTTACCTTGCGTGCCAACATGCTATTAAAATGGTTGTGATGTGGTATGATAGGGTGGTATCCTCCTCTAAATGATTTAAGTGACTTGACTTGGCGCATGTTCATGCATGTAGTTGAAACAAAATCAACATAGCCTTCACGATATTTATGTTCATGGTGGATTATATCCTACTCATGCTTGCATTCTGTGTTGATTAATTTTAATGCATGTTCATGACTGTTGTCGCTCTCTAGATGGTCGCTTCCCAGTCTTTTGCTAGCCTTCACTTGTACTAAGAGGGAATACTTCTTGTGCATCCAACTCCATAAACCCCAAAGTTATTCCATATGAGTCCACCATACCTACCTATATACGGTATCTGCCTGCTGTTCCAAGTAAATTTGTATGTGCCAAACTCTAAACCTTCAAATAAATATCCTGTTTTGTATGCTTGTAGCTCATGTATCAACTAGGGATGTCTATATCTTCCATGTTAGGCGGGTTATTCTCAAGAGGAGTGGACTCCGCTCCTCACTCACAAGAAAGTGGATGGTCACCGGGATGCCCAATCCCATGCTTTATGCAAATCAAATCAAAATAATTGCAAACAAAACTCCCCCTGGGACTCTTGTTAGTTGGAGGCACATGTTGTTTCGAGCAAGCCATGGATTGATGCTTGTTGGTGGAAGGGGGAGTATAAACTTTACCATTCTATTTGGGAACCACCTATAATGTGTGCAGCATGGAAGATGTCGCCATCTCTTTGTTATTATGTTGATGATGAAAGTATACCGCTCAAAATATTATTCACCTCTATTTCAAAACCGAGCTCTGGCACCTCTACAAATCCCTGCTCTGCGAAGGGCCTATCTATTTACTTTCATGTTGAGTCATCATCTTCTTGTTAAAAAGCACCAGTTGGAGAGCACCGCTGTCATTTGCATTCATTACTATTAGTTTACATTGAGTATGACTTGACTGGATCTCTTTTACCATGAATTACAATGTCTAGTCAGTCCTTGATCTTTAAAGGTGCTCTACATTTATGTTTTGCGGTCTCAGAAAGGGCTAGCGAGATTCGATCTTGTTATATCATATTATGATTGTTTTGAGAAAGTGTTTTCATCCGAGATTTATTATTATTTCTCGCTAGTTGATTATGCCATTGATATGAGTAAACATGATACCTAAGCATTATTGTGAATGTGGTTAGTCATAATCTTTGCTGAAAACGTGAATGCTGGCTTTACATATTTACAACAACAAGAGCAAACAGAGTTTGTAAAAGTTTTTCTTTATCACTTTTAGTTTATCAACTGAATTGCTTGAGGACAAGCAAGGGTTTAAGCTTGGGGAGTTGATACGTCTCCGTCGTATCTACTTTTCCAAACACTTTTGCCCTTGTTTTGGACTCTAACTTGCATGATTTGAATGGAACTAACCCGAACTGACGCTATTTTCAGAAGAATTACCATGGTGTTATTTATGTGCAGAAACAAAAGTTCTCGAAATGACGTGAAACTTCACGGAACAACTTTTCGAAAAATATAAAAAATCCTTGCAAAAGATGAAGGCCAGGGGGCCCACCACCTGTCCACGAGGGTGGGGCACGCCTGCCCCCCTAGGGCGCGCCCCCTACCTCGTGGGCCCCCTGTGTCAGGACCCCGATTCCAAGTCACATCGATCTAGCCGGTAACATCTCATATCACTTTGCGGCCTCACGCACGGTATTCCCACGGGTGTTGCCTTACCATGGCCCGGGACCGTTTGCGCCTTTTGGCTCACGTATATGATAGTGTCGCTAGCATCCAGATGACAGAGAACCCGGGCAGACATGGCTAGTCGTGAACCCAAAGCGGCACCAACCTATGGGGACAGGCATACATGAATCACATCGAGAATGTCGGTCAGCAGCGTGTGAATCCGGGCTGTAGCACTGAGCTAATAGGACTCCGGGAACCCGGGCTGTAGCAGGCTAGGCAGGACTTCGGATGTCACCACGTGACATTTCCCTGAAGGGACAGACACAGGAACGAAGTGAAACACATGCCGGCCAGTCAAGTGTCGTGAGCGGTAGTGCTGGGCTAGCGGGACTCCGGTGAACCGGGCTGTAGCGGACTACTATGGCTCATGGAAGCATTGGACTACATTTCCCCATAAGGGAGGCTGCCAAGGATAAACAACTAGATTGTCGGATCCCACATATACCAAGCATTTCAATCATACACACAATATGCTCGATATGTGTAAATACAACATGGCATCACAACATACCTCTACGACTCAAGTATTTATTCATTAGGCTCCGAGGAGCGAGATATTACAAACATGGGTCTCATGACCCAACAATCATAGCATACAAATCAAAGCACATGCGGAAGCTTAACATGTCTGAGTACAAACATCTACAAATGAAAAAAGGCTAAGGAGCCTGACTATCTACCAGATCCTGCCGAGGGCACCTGATCATAGCTGAGGTATCAAGCTAAACGTCGAAGTCCACGCGGAACTACTAGCGAGACTGAAGTCTCTCTGCAAAACATAAATTAAGCAAACATGAGTACAAATGTACCCAGCAAGACTTACATCAGAACTAACTACATATGCATCGATATCAACAAAGGGGTAGTGGAGTTTAACTGCAGCAAGCCAGCTTCGACTCAGTGGCTAACCTGAACTATGACTACAAGCAACTCTTTTGAGGTGGCGCACACGAGTCCACATATTCACCATTCAATACACCACCATGGATCTGCTCCTGTCTCCCTACGAGAACGCCATCCATAGCACTCACGCTTGCATTTTAGAGTATCGACTTTCACTTGTCTATGAACTATGCAAGGGGTCCAAGTTTCCATATCCGAGGAACCCGGCTATTCGAATAGATAATGATAACCCTATAGGCGTGTGCTTCTTCACACACGCTCCCACCACTTATCGTCGTTTACACAACATGTACTCGGCAACCTTCAAGCGGAAGCCCAACGAGGATGTCTCTAGTCCAGGTTTATCGCCTGTCCAGGTTCCATCTGCAGGGAGTCCGGCCGAGGTTTCTACATACGGTCCCGAACAATGTGAACAGGGTTCCCGGGACACCAAACGGGCGCCCGGTACACCGTGCCATGGTGTATGTACTGCATCATAGCCCACCCCTAGGGTCAGCGCTACGCACGGTCGCCAACACATAACCTACAAACACCAGAAACTAGTTGCAACTCCTGGACAGAGTACTAGGGTGATTAAGAAGCCGAGAGGGTCAATTAAGGATCCCAATGAGTGGTAGTAGCTGTTCATGGATCACAGACACAGAACTCGGTTCCTGAGGATGGTTTCAATGAGACAACCCACCATGTACTCCTACATGGTCTCTCACCGCTACCTTTACCAAATCGTGTTCACACACTTAGCTCACACACAGTAGGACATGTTCACACACCATTCCAATTCATTCCCGATGAATCAGACCCGACACAACTCTATGCAATAGCAGGCATGACAAACAAGCATGAATGAGTAGGCACATCAGGGCTCAAACAACTCCTACTCATGCTAGTGGGTTTCATCTATTTACTGTGGCAATGACAGGTCATGCAGAGGAAAGGGGTTCAGCTACCGCAGCATGTAACAATTGAATCGTTGTTGTCCTAATGCAGTAAAAGAGAGCAGGAGCGAGAGAGTGGGATTGTATCGGAATGAACAAGGGGGTTTTGCTTGCCTGACACTTCTGAAGATAGTATATCTCTTCATCGGTGTCATCGATCACGTCGTCGGGAACATCGTCTACTAAGAGGGAAACAACCACCGACAAACACAAAAGGAACCACAATCAATGCAATGCACATTCATATGAATGATATGTCATATTAAAGTACTGAATTGACCTAGTGCAACAGTTGGTCATATTCATTCAAGTGGAATTCAAACCTATAGCAAATTCCAACTCCAAAACTAATTACCATTTATTCAATAATCATGAACTGTCCTATTTAGTGAGGTTAACTTGTTGAAACATGCATGAAAATGCCATAAACAGATTCTTTGGATTTTTCTGATAATTTTTCATATATAATTTATCTTATTTGGAGTTATAGATAATTTTCTATGATTTTTAGAAGTTTTGGGCATATTTTGGAATTTTCCAATTATATTAAATCCAGAAAATTATTAACTATGTCAGCATTGCGTCACTGTGACATCAGCAAGTCAACAGAGGCGGTCCAGGTGAAACCTGACCAGTGGGGTCCACTGGTCAGTGACTCAGGGCTGTGATGTGTGGCTGACAGGTGGGCCTGGTCAACGGCCACGTCAGCAAGTCAACACTGACGTATGGGGCCACTGTGGTTAGTTTAAGCTAAAGAGAGAAATAAACTATTGTTAGCTAAAACATGGGGGCCAGGTGTCAGTGACTCAGGGGGATTAATCAGCAGGGTCATTAGTGGCTAATGACGGACCACGTCATCTCACCGGAGTTCAACGCCGGTGAGCACACAGACGCGGCGGCGATGATCGGGATGGCTGCTTCGGCGACCAAATCGATGGCTGAGCCCACCTACGAGGAGCTGGGGCTCGTGCGCATCCAACTGTGGCAGGGGGAGGGCGCTAGATGGCCGGAGTTGGGCACGGCGTCAACCTCGGCGGTGGCCAGAGCTACGGCGTCGAGCGGAACGGGGCTGCGGAGCACGACAGGAGGAGTTGGTGGGCGCTACAGGCTCCTGGAGCCGCGCTGAGCATAGCGGTGTGCTCGGCTTCGAGCTACGTTCGCTCTAGCCACGGTGGCGACGAAGCGCAACGGCGGAGAGCTTCGGTGACGGTGGGGAATGGCGCTACGGCATGCAAACGAGACGGAGAAGAGGGGGTTCGGGGAAGGAGCTCACGGCGGTTGCAGTACGCGTCTCAATGCGCTCGGGGAAGGGTTGGTGACGGCGTGCGGTCGTCGGCGATCTTGGCGGCCGAGAGGTTGAAGATGACGCCATGGTCGTGGTGCGGTGCGTCTGGTGTCCTGCAGGTCATCCAGGAGGCGTGGGTGACGGTGGCGGAGCTTCCACGCAACACGGGAAGGCGAGAGGGGGTCGGGGAGCGCGGTGGTTCACGGCGGCACTTCCATGGCCGCGTCGGCCGTCGTGGAAGAGACCGAGGGAGAGGAGTGGATGGACGCGAGAGAGAGGGAGGGGCCCAGGGGGAGTGTGTGGCGCTCACTGGCGTGTCGGGGAGCGGCAGGAAGCAGGAGGTGGCGCGGCGCGTGGCCAGCGCGCAGCGAGCACGCGCCCTCGTGCCTTCTGGCACGAGGTTGAAGACGACTGGCGCCGAGGAGGTGGACTGGGCCGGCTCGACTGGGCGAGCTACAGTAGCAGGTAAGGCCCAGGTACTTCTCTCCTTCTCTCTTATTTCTGTTTTCTAATTTCTGCAGATGTTTTGAATTTGGTTTGCTAACCAAATTATTTTTGAAGCTTCTGGAAATAATTGTGGATGCAAAATGGTTTAACCCAGAGCTCCACAAGAAGTTTCAGAATTATTGGAGCAATAAAAATATTTATAGGATTTATTTGCTCCAACTCAAATACATTAGTGGATTAAATCAAAGCCCAAATAATTCCCTAAAAATGTTCACTATTTTTGGCTTGGATCAAAACCCTTGCCAAAATTATCAAACATTAATTAAGGCATCTTTGAGTTCATTGAAAAATATTCTTTTGGTTGATCCTAGTTTTCAAAGGAGTGCTAGGGTTTGTTAATCCCCATTTCAGCTTTAAGGAAAGATTGCCATGATGCATGGATGCAAATGCAACTATTGCACACAAATAATCTAGGGCTGTGACAACCCACCCCCACTAAACAAGAATCTCGTCCCGAGATTTAAGACGTGAGGTAAAAGGAAAGGGGGGTCACAAAACTATCACAATCTTCATGATCCATTTGCCCTTCTTGAAGATGTTGATTCATTGCATCATGTAGATCTTGACATCCTCTCTTTTGAGATCTTCATCCACGCGATGACGACAGAAAGAAACTATACTAGGATTGATCTTCTCAAATATGGAGCTATACAAGATCCACTCGCGGAATGAGATGTTGAAACATCTTGAGTTGAGACACAGAACACATCGAGAGGGATGGAAGAACAAACGGCGGGGTTTGATTTGGTGGGCAACAATTCCACGCTTAGAAAGATGGTGGATGGTGTCAAGGTGGCGAGGAAATAATTGCCATGATTCCGTAACGGGGCACCTTGGAAAAAGTGACTCGTTGAACTGTTCCCTTAAGTGGCAAAAAGAATTACTTTTGATCCATAGATCATTGAAACTCTCTATACCAGCCTAAGGCAATTCTCAATCGATCGTCTGGAAGAGTTCGAGGGAGTGGCATACTCAGACTAGGATGGATGATGTGGACTACCTTGTTGAGGACAACGCAATGGATGATTTTGCTTATCATGGGGGATGGATGGGACCCATAGTAGGACCACTTTTGAAGATGGTCCTAAACAGTAATTACTAAGGTGCAAGCTGGGAACAAATGCAAATGCTGGGAATGATTCTGGTAACTGGGAATAACTCAACGACAGTGATTCCACCGTTCGAATGGTCATAGCTTAATTGAGGAAACCAAGAGCACAAGAATCCCTAAGGAACAACTTATAGGGTAAGCCGCATGAAATCCTCGCGGAGAAGATGGACAAATTGCCCAATCAAGATACTATAGTGATAGATTCTCCGGGTAGGTGCGTCGGCCAGAACAACAACCTTGTCGGGACCTACATCATAGATCTTGAGAAGTTCCAACCATCATATCTTCCTGAGATTCAGATCTAGTTGGTAATGGGATATTTCAGACAACATGTCCGGAAAGAAAGTTTGCAACACAAACCTACGAGACGATGTTGCGAGATTCTCGGGATTTGAACTACTATAGTAAACTCCAAAACATGAGCGGGTTCTGCTACACACATGTGAACACGTTATCCAAGACAAGAATGGCCACATAGTAGTCTTATAATAAAACACTATCGAGTTCAGGTGGGGAACCATCATCGAGGATATCAAAGTCCTTGCATAAGGCATGCTCTTAAGGAACTTCTTCTCCTTGAACAATTCAATCAGTGGCTTGGTGTGTTAGGAATACATATAGAATGAAGGTTGCAAGTCTCCAGACCATAAAATACTTCGTATATATGCATGACTGACTTGGGACAGTTTCAGAGGAAGCAAAACAAACCTTTCTCAAATTCATGGCGGCCACTTGCATCAAGTGCACGTGAATTAGAAGAAGTATCTTCTTTCATCCAAACATATACCTCATGAACGGAACACGAGGGCAACGCTTACAAAGTTTCCATCACTAGCTTAATGTTCAACATAATTCATGGAAAGGATACGGATGTTGTCGATGGGCTCAACAACAATTCATCCATGTTTCCATATATATGGAATACCACAACTATGTGAACAAGATGATAGCATTGGTCAGGCCCAAAAGATATAATGGTCTATGCTCGAGGGATCAACCACGAATAAGACAACATTATGAACATCGTTGGTTTTGATTTGATTTGATGATAGCCCATACTCAAATCAAAGTTTGATACGACAATAGGTCCAACAACTGATCACAGGGACCAATCGATGAAGATATCATCTATCTTCAACACACGCAAATATATCCCTTGAGATGAACTAAGATGGCAAGCTTTTATCTTCCAACTCTCCAAGTTATTGTTTAGCTTAACCAACTAGCTCAGGGGGTAACCGACACAGATTCTTGGAGAATGGCTGGTTTGCAAGAAACCAACTTGATCACGAACTCCACATAGCGGTCAGGTGACAACCTGGTAATACTTCCAAGAAGATATTCAGAAAATCACGAACCACCGGCATGATACTAAGCTCGAGATCAATCTTGCTCTTCAGGGCAAGACGATATGATCAAAAGAGCAAGGGTTTGGCAAAATCCTAACCCGTTGATCAAAAAGTGCACCAGGAAATAAGGACTAGGTAGCACGATCAACCTTAGGGTGATGATTCAATAATCAGCACACTAAAAATGATATTAATGTCCATTAACTACCAAGCAAAGGGTGTTAGGAATATTGATTTCACACATCACGATTCACTTTTCGGTATTCTGGTTGTGACAGCACGACACCGAGGAATGAATAATGATGGCGAGAAGTATCACTACGTCAAGAATTCATAAGGGAAGGTGCAATTCTCATGACATTCCTGACATAAAGTGGATAATACTTCAGGGTAGAACAGACCAATCGCTTGATTGCATTTGATCTGCGAAATACAACTGCTTTGACCCAATCCTAGAAATGGATGAGGTACTGGAGTTTGTTTCTCCTAGTCATTCTGAAATAGAACGGCTCGACGGACCACAAGAGTAATAGGCACCGATGAACGAATGCTCACATACTCTTGACTATCAATTGATAGATGAAGGTCGGAATATAACGGAAGGGGGACAACTCAAAGAAACATATAACTTTCTGAGTTGTGGATGCATAGATTAGTATGTCGAACGAGTTCAACATATTTCTTCCGGATAACCCATGAAAAAAGGTAGGGTTGGCAGAGTCACAACATAGAATGGAGAACTCATCAGGAGCACTCTGTCGTGACCTTTTGGTTCAAAAGAACTCGTGCCAGGAATGGTTCATGATAATTGGAAGAATGATGTACCACGAACCTCGAGGACTATCGCAAAGGTTACCAATATCCTAAAGGAACTAGCAACACTATCAACATGAGGTAAGTAGGGTGAATCTCGGGTTCAAGAACCCATGAATAGAATACCTACTACTACATGGCATCACGGGACGCTTTTGAGAATAATGGCCAGAATCACACACTGGGGATACAAAACATGGCTAGATCACTAGGTGACTCCCTAAAACACCTAGGGCCATAAAAATAGCTCCAACATATATGTCGACGCAATAGAGTACCTCAACTCATCGATTAGTATGGTTGAACTGGCCAAAAGGGACATCGGGAACGGGAAGAAGGGATTTGCAAATGCATCAGACTATTTAGGGACCTGGGATGACTCGGACAGCATAATGGCTGTAAATGCTCAAAATTATTTGAGACATCCTGAAAAAATGGTGGCATAACCACTCAACAACACAATATCAAGGTTCTGAGATCAACTCTCAACATACGGAAGTAGTAGGAATGGAACTGAGGCTTGACACTATCAATTCTATAAGTCTATGGATTAGTAGCACGTCATCCTGATAGATAGATGAGAAGGCCTAATTCTTAATCCCCGCAGAAAAGAAGAGGTTGACTCAGATCAGAAGGGCATAGGGTAAAGGAGTAAAAAGAGCCTTACATTCCCTTCCACAATCAATTCCCTTACATAACTAAAGCATTTCTAGACTCAACTTCGACCAGTTTGGCTTGGTAATCCTACAGGCAGTCAGGCTCTGATACCAAAGCTATCAGGACCCCGATTCCAAGTCACATCGATCTAGCCGGTAACACCTCATATCACTTTGTGGCCTCACACACGGTATTCCCACAGGTGTCGCCTTACCATGGCCCGGGACCGTTTGCGCCTTTTGGCTCACGTATATGATAGTGTCGCTAGCATCCAGATGACAGAGAACCCGGGCCGACATGGCTAGTCGTGAACCCAAAGAGGCACCAACCTATGGGGACAGGCATACATGAATTACATCGAGCATGTCGGTCAGCAGTGTGTGATTCCGGGCTGTAGCACTGGGCTAACAGGACTCTAGGAACCCGGGCTGTAGCAGGCTAGGCAGGACTCCGGATGTCACCGCGTGACATTTCCCCGAAGGGACAGACACAGGAATGAAGTGAAACACATGCCGGCCAGTCAAGTGTCCTGAGCGGTAGTGCTGGGCTAGCAGGACTCCGGTGAACCGGGCTGTAGCGGACTACTACGGCTCATGGAAGCACTAGACTACATTTCCCCATAAGAGAGGCTGCCAAGGATAAACAACTAGATTGTCGGATCCCACATATACCAAGCATTTCAATCATACACACAATATGCTCGATATGTGTAATTACAACATGGCATCACAACATAACTCTACGACTCAAGTATTTATTCATTAGGCTCCGAGGAGCAAGATATTATAAACATGGGTCTCATGACCCAACAATCATAGCATACAAATCAAAGCACATGCGGAATCTTAACATGTCTGAGTACAGACATCTACAAATGAAAAAAAGGCTAAGGAGCCTGACTATCTACCAGATCCTGCCAAGGGCACAAGATCATAGCTGAGGTAACAAGCTAAACGTCGAAGTCCACGCGGAACTACTAGCGAGACTGAAGTCTCTCTGCAAAACATAAATTAAGCAAACGTGAGTACAAATGTACCCAGCAAGACTAACATCAGAACTACCTACATATGCATCGGTATCAACAAAGGGGTAGTGGAGTTTAACTGCAGCAAGCCAGCTTTGACTCAGTGGCTAACCTGAAATACGACTACAAGCAACTCTTTTGAGGTGGCGCACACGAGTCCACATATTCACCTTTCAATACACCACCATGGATCTGCTCCCGTCTCCCTACGAGAACGCCATCCATAGCACTCACGCTTATCTTGCGCATTTTAGAGTATCCACTTTCACTTGTCTATGAACTATGCAAGGGGTCCAAGTTTCCATATCCGAGGAATCCGGCTATTCGAATTGATAATGATAACCCTGCAGGGGTGTACTTCTTCACACACGCTCCCACCACTTACCGTCGTTTACACGACATGTACTCGGCAACCTTCAAGCGGAAGCCCAACGAGGGTGTCGGCCACGGCCTACCTAAACACTCAAGTCTCAAGTCCAGGTTTATCGCCTATCCAGGTTCCATCCACAGGGAGTCCGGCCGAGGTCTCCACATACGGCCCCGAACGATGTGAACAGGGTTCCCGGGACACCAAACGGGCGCCCAGTACACCGTGCCACGGTGTATCTACCGCATCATAGCCCACCCCTAGGGTCAGCGCTACGCACGGCCGCCAACACATAACCTACAAACACCAGAAACTAGTTGCAACTCCTGGACAGAGTACTAGGGTGATTAAGAAGCCGAGAGGGTGAATTAAGGATCCGAATGAGTGGTAGTAGCTGTTCATGGATCACAGACACAAAACTCAGTTCCTGAGGATGGTTTCAATGAGACAACCCACCATGTACTCCTACATGGCCTCTCACCGCTACCTTTACCAAATCGTGTTCACACACTTAGCTCACACACAGTAGGACATGTTCACACACAATTCCAATTCATTCCCAATGAATCAGACCCGACACAACTCTATGCAATAGCAGGCATGACAAACAAGCATGAATGAGTAGGCACATCAGGGCTCAAACAACTCCTACTCATGCTAGTGGGTTTCATCTATTTACTGTGGCAATGACAGGTCATGCAGAGGAAAGGGGTTCAGCTACCGCAGTATGTAACAGTTGAATCGTTGTTGTCCTAATGCAGTAAAAGAGAGCAGGAGCAAGAGAGTGGGATTGTATCAGAATGAACAAGGGGTTTTTGCTTGCCTGGCACTTCTGAAGATAGTATATCTCTTCATCGGTGTCATCCATCACGTCGTCGGAAACATCGTCTACTAAGAGGGAAACAACCACCGACAAACACAAAAGGAACCACAATCAATGCAATGCACATTCATATGAATGATATGTCATATTAAAGTACTGAATTGACCTAGTGCAACAGTTCGTCATATTCATTGAAGTGGAATCCAAACCTATAGCAAATTCCAACTCCAAAACTAATTACCATTTATTCCATAATCATGAATTGTCCTATTCAGTGAGGTTAACTTGTTCAAACATGCATGAAAATGCCATAAACAGATTCTTTGGATTTTTCTGATAATTTTTCATATATAATTTATCTTATTTGGAGTTATAGATAATTTTCTATGATTTTTAGAAGTTTTGGGCATTTTTTGGAATTTTCTAATTATATTAAATCCAAAAAATTATTAACTATGTCAGCATTGCGTCACTATGACGTCAGCAAGTCAACAGAGGCGGTCCAGGTGAAACCTGACCAGTGGGGTCCACTGGTCAGTGACTCAGGGTTGTGATGTGTGGCTGACAGGTGGGCCTGGTCAACGGCCACGTCAGCAAGTCAACACTGACGTATGGGGCCACTGTGGTTAGTTTAAGCTAAAGAGAGAAATAAACTATTGTTAGCTAAAACATGGGGGCCAGGAGTCAGTGACTCGGGGGGATTAATCAGCAGGGTCATTAGTGGCTAATGACGGACTACGTCATCTCACCGGAGTTCAACGCCGGTGAGCACACAGACGCGGCGGCGATGATCGGGATGGCTGCTTCGGCGACCAAATCGATGGCCGAGCCCACCTACGAGGAGCTGGGGCTCGTGCGCATCCAACTGTGGCAGGGGGAGGGCGCTAGGTGGCCGGAGTTGGGCACGGCATCAACCTCGGCGGTGGCCAGAGCTACGGCGTCGAGCGGAACGGGGCTACGGAGCACGACAGGAGGAGTTGGTGGGCGCTACAGGCTCCTAGAGTCGCGCTGAGCATAGCGGTGTGCTCGGCTTTGAGCTACGTTCGCTCTAGCCACGGTGGCGACGAAGCGCAACTGCGGAGAGCTTCGGTGATGGTGGGGAATGGCGCTACGGCATGCAAACGAGACGGAGAAGAGGGGGTTCGGGGAAGGAGCTCACGGCGGTTGCAGTACGCGTCTCAGCAGGCTCGGGGAAGGGTTGGTGACAGCGTGCGGTCGTCGGCGATCCCGGCAGCCGAGAGGTTGAAGACGACGCCATGGTCGTGGTGCGGTGCGTCCGGCATCCTGCATGTCATCCAAGAGGCATGGGTGACGGTGGCGGAGCTTCCACGCAACACGGGAAGGCGAGAGGGGGTCGGGGAGCGCGGTGGTTCACGGCGGCGCTTCCATGGCCGCGTCGGCCGTCGCAGAAGAGAGCAAGGGAGAGGAGGGGATGGACGCGAGAGAGAGGGAGGGGGCCCGGGGGGAGTGCGTGGCGCTCACAGGCGCGTCGAGGAGCGGCGGGAAGCAGGAGGTGGCGCGGCGCGTGGCCAGCGTGCAGCGAGCACGCGCCCTCGTGCCTTCTGGCACGAGGTTGAAGACGACTGGCGCTGAGGAGGTGGACTAGGCCGGCTCGACTGGGCGAGCTACAGTAGCAGGTAAGGCCCAGGTACTTCTCTCCTTCTCTCTTATTTCTATTTTCTAATTTCTGCAAATGTTTTGAATTTGGTTTGCTAACCAAATTATTTTTGCAGCTTCTGGAAATAATTGTGGATGCAAAATGGTTTAACCCAGAGCTCCACAAGAAGTTTCAGAATTATTGGAGCAATAAAAATAATTATAGGATTTATTTGCTCCAACTCAAATACATTAGTGGATTAAATCAAAGCCCAAATAATTCCCTAAAAATGTTCACTATTTTTGGCTTGGATCAAAACCCTTGCCAAAATTATCAAACATTAATTAAGGCATTTTTGGGTTCATTGAAAAATATTCTTTTGGTTGATCCTAGTTTTCAAAGGAGTGCTAGGGTTTGTTAATCCCCATTTCATGTTTAAGGAAAGATTGCCATGATGCATGGATGCAAATGCAACTATTGCACACAAATAATCTAGGGTTGTGACACCCTGGAGCTCCTCCGACCTCAATTCCAACTCTATATATTTGGTTTCGGGGAGAAAAGAATTAGAGAGAAGAATTCATCGCATTTTATGATACGGAGCTGCCGCGAAGCCCTAAAACCTCTCGGGAGGGCTGATCTGGAGTCCATTCGGGGCTCCGGAGAGGGGAACCTGTCGCCATCGTCATCATCAACCATCCTCCATCACCAATTTCATGATTCTCACCGCCGTGCGCGAGTAATTCCATCGTAGGCTTGCTGGACGGTGATGGTTTGGATGGGATCTATCATGTAATCGAGTTAGTTTTGTTAGGGTTTGATCCCTAGTATCCACTATGTTCTGAGATTGATGTTGCTATGACTTTGCTATGCTTAATGCTTGTCACTAGGGCCCGATTGCCATGATTTAAGATCTAAACCTATTATGTTTTCATCAATATATGAGAGTTCTTGATCCTATCTTGCAAGTCTATAGTCACCTATTATGTGTTATGACCCGTTAACCCCGAAGTGACAATAATCGGGATACTTACGTGATGACCATAGTTTGAGGAGTTCATGTATTCACTATGTGCTAATGCTTTGTTCCGGTACTCTATTAAAAGGAGGCCTTAATATCCCTTATTTTCCGTTAGGACCCTGCTGCCACGGGAGGGTAGGACAAAAGATGTCATGCAAGTTCTTTTCCATAAGCATGTATGACTATATTCGGAATACATGCCTACATTATATTGATGAACTCGAGCTCTGTGTCACCCTAGGTTATGAGACATGTCGGTCCCACCGAAAAGCCTAACGTTCACATTTTGAACTAAATCGGTCTGACCGAGTTTCAGTATTCGGTCCCACGGAGATTGGTAAATCATGTGTAACGGTTAGATTTTGTGTGGAGGCTATATATATACCCCTCCTCCCATCCTCCATTCGTGGAGAGAGCCATCAGAACGTGCCTACACTTCCACTACTCATTTTCTGAGAGAGAACCACCTACTCATGTGTTGAGACCAAGACATTCCAATCCAACAACAAGAATCCTGATCTCTAGCCTTCCCCAAGTTGCTTTCCACTCAAATCATCTTTCCACCATATCCAAATCTGTGAGAGAGAGTTGAGTGTTGGGGAGACTATCATTTCAAGCACAAAAGCAAGGAGTTCATCATCAACACACCATCTATTACCTTTTGGAGAGTGGTGTCTCCTAGATTGGTTAGGTGTCACTTGGGAGCCTCCGTCAAGATTGTGGAGTTGAACCAAGGAGTTTGTAAGGGCGAGGAGATCGCCTACTTCGCAAAGATCTACCCAAGTGAGGCAATTCCTTCATGGGCGATGGCCATGATGAGATAGACAAGATTGCTTCTTCGTGGATCCTTCGTGGGTGGAGCCCTTCGTGGACTCGCGCAATCATTACCCTTCATGGGTTGAAGTCTCCATCAACGTGGATGTATGATAGCACCACCTATTGGAACCACGCGAAAAATCTCTGTGTCTACATTGCGTTTTCTCCCTCTAAACTCCTCCCCTTTACCTTCATATGCGATGATTTACATTCCGCTGCTATACTCTTAGAATTGCATGTTTAGGTTGATTGCTTGACTTGTGATCAGTTGCTAACATCTTCCAAGACATAAAATTGGGAAAAGGCTAGATTTTTATTTGGTCAAGTAGTCTAATCATCCCCCTCTTGACATACTTTCGATCCTACAAGTGGTATCAGAGCTTTGGTCTCCATTTTCCTTGATTTCCATAGCTTTGGTGATCATGGCCTTGGTTTCACAACCTACGAGAGTATGGCGTCTAGCGAGGGAAATTACCACCGTAGAGGTCCTTACTTTGATGGTACTAATTTTGCTGGTTGGAAGCATAAGATGAAAAAGCATATTCTTGGACATAACCCCGCCGTTTGGGCTATTGTGTGTATTGGGAGAGAACCAAATCGTGAAGCTACTGCGGAAGAACTGAAGATGTTGCAATACAATGCTCAACCTTGCGATATCCTCTTCAACGGATTGTGCCCCGAAGAATTCAACAACATCAGCCGTCTTGAGAGTGCAAAGGAAATTTGGGATACTTTGATTGATATGCACGAAGGTACCAACTCCGTCAAGGAATCCAAATTGGATGTGCTTCAAAGTCAGCTTGACAAGTTCGAAATGAAGGATGGTGAAGGTGTCGCTGAAATGTATTCTAGGCCTGCTCTCATCACAAATGCGATTGTCGGCTTAGGAAGTGAACAGATGACCGACAGATTCATCATCTAGAAGATCCTAAGAGCCTTGGATGGAAAATATGATACCGTGTGCACATTGTTCCAAATGATGCCCAATTACAAAGATCTCAAACAACGGAAGTCATTGGTAGAATTGTTGCTCATGAGATGTCACTCAAGAATAAAGAGGAGCTTCACAACAGGTCTAATGGTGCTTACAAAGCCTCATGTGATCCTCTGATGACCCACAAGTATAGGGGATCTATCGTAGTCCTTTAGATAAGTAAGAGTGTCGAACCCAACAAGGAGCAGAAGGAAATGATAAGCAGTTTTCAGTAAAGTATTCTCTGCAAGCACTGAAATTATCGGTAACAGATAGTTTTGAGATAAGATAATTTGCAACGGGTAACAAGCAATAAAAGTAAATAAGGTACAATAAGATGGCCCAATCCTATTTGTAGCAAAGGACTAGCCTGGACAAACTCTTATATAAAGGAAAGCGCTCCTGAGGCAGTCTTAGTTGGTCCAGATGAATAAACTTGATAAATACAATTTCCTTTTGGTTCCACCTGACAGTTCAGTTTTAGTATGACGTATGTACTTAACCACTTGGGCCTGTTTGAACACTTCACTAGAAATTGTAGCAACAGCCAGCATTGTTCATGATCTATTATAATGCTAGATTATTAGTAGTACAAGATCTTCGTTGGTTCATTCAAATAGTTCCGTCCTATCTTGTTGGGTTAGTTTTTCCAAATCCTTAAACCAACTTCAGATTTTAGCCTTGCTTGATCATTCTGGATTTTGTGTCAATTTTGGGCACATGTCTCTTCAACAGAACAACATACTGATTGTGTGTGTTCTAATAAACGCTACTTGCTCATTGTGACTATGTGCAGGAATACGATCTCGGTGGAGGAGATCCTCAAGATCGACATGAAGTCGGGATGTAAGGACACAAGCATCACCTTCCTAAAAAGAACGATCTGAAATTTCTGGTTCAGTTATGTGTTTTTTAAGAAGTTATACTGGGATGCACCTTCTATATAACACTATAATATGAAGTTATCTTTCTAGATATTTCACTTTTCACATGAGTCGAGGCACCATTTTATTTGAGAATATTTTCGTAATTATAATTTATCTGTGTATGAATTGCCCTTTAGCTCAAAATAAGAGAGCAAGGTGCAGAGGAGATGTGACGACAACTGACCAAAAACGAAAGGAACTTGTCTAGGAAAATTGTACATGTATCGTGGTCCAAGCCAGCGAAATAGAATTGCTGATTTTTTAACCAAAAATACCCTTTGACCATAGATCATTGTATATACTTTTTTCTCCCCTTGCAATGCACGGGCATATGTGCTAGTACTTTCTCAAGTATATACCGCGAATGATAGATAGAAAGAACAAGCATGCAAAATTACTGACCATCCTATCAAATTCTAACCTTTGAATCGCCGTCTCATCATCATACAATTCAAACTGTTACACCTGAGAAAGAGGCTTGTCATACAAAAATTCAATGAGGTGCTCGTGCTCGCCAACACACGTTATCAGGAGGCGTTCACTCTTGTCGGGATGCGAGACAGCCGCGGTATTTCAGGGTGCATACACCGATCATTTAATGCGTAAGCTGGATGAAAGAGTCAACGTAGATACGGTGCATGCAGACGGACAAGCGATGGCGTTTGGACACTGTACCAACAGTGGGATTTGGCATTAACTATAATTAATTATTTTCCTATTGTTTCCTAACAACTTCTTCCTAAATCTTGGGATGATTAATTAAGCCATTTTATTTGTTTCTAGTCGTGAGGATTAATTCTTCCCAATCAAGATTGATGCTTTCCAAAAAGATTTGCCTCATACGAACCGGCACTGGTAGAAAAAAGGCCTAATGTGAAGTACATTAGTCCCGGTTTGTAACAGAACCGGCACTAATGTGATCATTAGTGCCGGTTCCAACGGCTAGGAGGGGCGGAGCGCATTAGTACCGGTTCGTGGTGAACCTTTAGTATCGGTTCGTGCCACGAACCGATACTACCGATACTAAAGAGGCTGTGGCACACTATGGTCAGGCTGGGGCCCCACCAGCACCTTTAGTACCGGTTCATGCCACAAACCGGTACTAGAGGTTTCTAGTTGATTCACTCTACAACGGTTTTTTAGTCCCACCTCGCTCCGCTAATAGAGCTTTTACCACATTAAATATGTTACTTCTCAAACTATCACAACGACTTGGTCTTCATTGAACTCTATGTGTAGAATTTGTGGCCACAATATGAGTCTTCTTCAGTTTTTAAACCGGTGAGGACTCATATTGACAATTCAGATTGTACACAAAAAGATCATTGATGATCAATATATTTTTGATGTATTTCTCTGTAGCAGTAGCGCGTTTTGGCTGAAAGGCGGTACTGATCAATGTATTTTTTATGTATATTTTTACATGTTTACACAATCTCTTTCGTAGTATCAGGCTTTATAAGCCCTGATTACAGAGACGATGAAGGAGAGGCGCAATGCTCACCTGCACGTTGCTTAGTTTCAGTATGCACGATTCAAGGCCACGTCATCAACTTTCAACTCTTTCTGGCATCATTTGCTATTTTTCATTCATTTATTGATTTGTTTTGAGAGCTAAATGACCGTGAAATTGAAAAGCACTACAAAATAAACTCTGAAAAGGTTGAAACTTGGCATGGTATCAACATTTCACCCACATAGCATGTGCAAAAAAGTAGAGAGGGTTACAGCAAAAACTGGATGCACTTCATGTACAAACTAGAGAATCTCTTTTGAAGTATCAGGGTTTCGGACGAAAAAACTCATCTGTTACACCAGCACTTCATTTTTTTAAATTTATTACAACTTCGAACTTTTTTGCGTTCAGTATACACCATTCAAGGCCACGTCATCAACTTTCAACCATTTCTGGCATCATTCGCTATTTTTCATTCATTTACTGATTTGTTTTGAGAGCTAAATGACCATGAAATTGAAAAGCACTACAAAATGAACTTTGAAAAGGTTGAAACTTGAAATGGTATCACCATTTCACCCACATACCATGCGCAAAAAAGTAGAGAGGGTTACGGCAACAAACGGATGCACTTCGTGTACAAACTGGACAATCTCTTTCGAAGTATCAGGGTTTCGGACGAAAAAACTCATCTGTTACACCGGCACTTCATTTTTTTAAACTTATTACAACTCCGGACTTTTTTGCGTTCAGGATGCATGATTCAAGGCCATGTCATCAAATTTCAACCCTTTCTGGCATCATTTGCTATTTTTCATTTATTTACTGATTTGTCTTGAGAGAAAAATGACCGTGAAATTGAAAAGCACTACAAAATGAACTCTGAAAAGGTTGAAACTTGGCATGGTATCATCATTTCACCAACATAGCATGTGCAAAAAAGTAGAGAGGATTGCGGCAAAAATAGGATGCACTTTGTGTACAAACTTGACAATCTCTTTTGAAGTATCAGGGTTTTGGAAGAAAAAACTCATATGTTACACCGGGACTTCATTTTTTAAAACTTATTACAACTCCAGACTTTTTTTGTGTTCAGTATGCACCATTCAAGGCCACGTCATCAACTGTCAACCCTTTCTGGCATCATTTGCTATTTTTCATTCATTTACTGATTTGTTTTGAGAGCTAAATGACCGTGAAATTGAGAAGAACTACAAAATGAACTCTGAAAAGGTTGAAACTTGGCATGGTATCATCATTTCACCCACATAGCATGTGCAAAAAAGTAGAGAGGGTTACGGCAAAAACTGGATGCACTTCGTCTACAAACTGGACAATCTTTTTCGATGTATCAGGGTTTCAGACAAAAAAACTCATCTGTTACACCGGCACTTCATTTTTTAAAACTTATTACAACTCCAGACTTTTTTGCGTTCAGTATGCACGATTCAAGGCCACGTCAGCAACTTTCAACCCTTTCTGACAACATTTGCTATTTTTCATTCATTTACTAATTTGTTTCGAGAGCTAAATGACCGTGAAATTGAAAAGAACTACAAAATGAACTCTGAAAAGGTTGAACCTTGGCATGGTATCGTCATTTCACCAACATAGCATGTGCAAAAAAGTAGAGAGGGTTACAGCAAAAACTGGATGCACTTCATGTACAAACTAGAGAATCTCTTTTGAAGTATCAGGGTTTCGGACAAAAAAACTCATCTGTTGCACCGGCACTTTATTTTTTAAAACTTGTTACAACTTCGGACTTTTTTGCGTTCAGCATGCACCATTCAAGGCCACGTCATCAACTTTCAACCATTTTTGGCATCATTTGCTATTTTTCATTCATTTACTAATTTGTTTTGAGAGATAAATGGCCGTGAAATTAAAAAGCACTACGAAATGAACTCTGAAAAGGTTGGAACTTGGCATGGTATCATCACCCACATAGCAAGTGCAAAAAAATAGAGAGGGTTACGGCAAAAAGTGGATGCACTTCGTGCACAAACTGGACAATCTTTTTCAAAGTATCAGTGTTTCGGATGAAAAAACTCATATGTTACACTTCTTTTTTTTAAACTTATTACAACTCCGGACTTTTTTTGCGTTCAGAATGCACCATTTAAGGCCACGTCATCAACTTTCAACCCTTTCTGGCATCAGTTGCTATTTTTCATTCATTTACTGATTTGTTTCGAGAGCTAAATGATCGTGAAATTGAAAATCACTACAAAATGAACTCTGAAAAAGGTTGAAACTTGGCATGGAATCATCATTTCACCCAAATAGCATGTGCAAAAAAGTAGAGAGGGTTACGGCAAAAACTGGATGCACTTCGTGTACAAAGCGGACAATCACTTTCAAAATATCAGGGTTTCAGACGAAAAAACTCATCTGTTACACCGGCACTTCATTTTTTAAAACTTACTACAACTCCGGACTTTTTTTGCGTTCAGTATGCACCATTCAAGGCCACGTCATCAACTTTCAACCCTCTCTGGCATCATTTGCTATCGTTCATTTATTTACTAATTTGTTTTGAGAGCTAAATGACCGTGAAATTGAAAAGCACTACAAAATGAACTCTAAAAAGGTTGGAACTTGGCATGGTATCATCATTTCACCCACATAGCATGTGCAAAAAAGTAGATCAGGGTTACGGAAAAAAATGGATGCACTTCGTATACAAAATGGACAATCTCTTTCGAAGTATCAGGGTTTCGGACAAAAAAACTCATCTGTTACACCGGCACTTCATTTTTCTAAACTTATTACAACTCCAGATGTATTACCAATTTGAATATAATGATAAAACACACTAATATCAAATATAAGAAAAAAGAATCACTGGAAAATCTATTTTTAAAGTTAAGTTATTAAGAAAGTAGTGATTCACACAAATTTCAAATAATTCAAATTTGAAAACTACTGACACTAATAGAAAGTTTGTAATTTTTTATACCTAAAGCAAAAATATTCACAAAGAAACTCTAAAAAACTACTCAGAAATAAATAAAAAAAACTATAGAAAATAATATTCCGGCGCTGCCCAGTGGGCCTGCTCGGCCTTGGGCGTGGATATGCAGGCCCATAAGGCCCAGCGGGCTCACAGGACAGCGCGGCAAAGTTAGGCCCAGAAGCCTGCTTTAGAGAGGAGTTCGAAGGAGCAGCTGCGGCTGGGTTTTATAAACCAGTGCGGCTGCCCTTCGCTCGGCGAGGTGGGACTAAACTTTGCGCACCGCTGGATGGGAGCGCACCCCCTTTGGTACCGGTTCGTGGCTCCAACCGGTACTAGGGGGGGGGGGTCTTTAGTACTGGATGGAGCCACCACCCGGTACTAAAGGCCTGCCCTTCCCGCTGCTTCGCCTGGCCAAATTGAGCTTTAGTACCAGTTGGTGGATCCAACCGGTACTAAAGGCCTCTCCTATATATACAACACTTACAAAAATTTCAATTAGTTTCATCTTCTTCGTCGCGCGCCCGTCCCTGTCACGCGCGCCTCGACCCATCCGCCGTCGCAGCCGCCGTCCCCGTCGACGTCGCTGCCCTCGTCGCGCGCGCCCGTCCCCATCGATCGCGCGCTCACGCCGCTGGCGGCCCCTACATCGCCGTCCCGGCCTGTCCCCGTCGACGTCGCCGCCCCCCGTCGCCTCGCATCGCCGGCCGTCACCCCGTTGTAAGAGATCGACCGCCCGCGCGCC
>NC_041384.1:761132634-761151092 GCF_002162155.2 Triticum dicoccoides
AAATGTTAGATGAATTAGATGAATTAGCTAGATATTAATGTTAGATGAGTTAGTTTTTTACACTTTTGTTTATATAAATATTAGATTAATGTCAATTGTTAAATGATTGTATATATAGATATATTAATGTCAAATGTTAAATGAATTAGATGAATTAGCTAGATATTAATGTTCGATGAGTTAGTTTTTTATATTTTTAGTTTATATAAATGTTAGATTAATGTGAATTGTTAGATGATTATATATATAGAAATGTTAGATATATTAATGTCAAATGTTAGATGAATTAGATGAATTAGCTAGATATTGGTGTTAGGCGAGTTAGTTTTTTATATGTTTTGTTTATATAAATGTTAGATTAATGTCAACTGTTAGATGATTATATATATAGAAATGCTTCAGCATCAAACTAGATGAGACCTTCGAAGTGGATACAGTAAGTCACAGCGACAAGTCTTTTTTCGTAATTAAGCATGACTCATACTTTATTTGCTTTAACTTATAATTTTAAATTTTCACTATTCTACTAGCGTATCCCCTGCCATGCAAGAAATTTTGTCTTGGATAAGATAGGTTTCAGTCCTAACAAAACTATGAAGGTAAAGAGAGTTTACTTGAAGACCGAGCATGGTTATACATTCGATGTCAAATTATACAATGCAGACACCTACATCTATTTTGAATACACAAAACTTAGCAAGCACCATGCAAGGCTTATGCATTTGAGCCCGATATGTTTATCACCTTTGATATTCGTCCAGAAGATGATATTGAAGGTAATATAGACATTTGGGTCGATGTGCGGACGCTTCAGTTCTACCATTATATGAGCTCCTCAACCATATTTATGTCTTCGATATTGTTTATTCAAAAATAGTTGACAACTAATTTCTATTGACAGCTTATTTCCATTCAAGCAAACATGTCCAGCGCTTGGTAGACAGGACCGTCCACTATCTCGGGGCTGAACTAAACTGCGAGGAGATAAGTCATTATGTTTCATGGCTTGAGGATCTTGATGCTGTCAAAAGAAAATTATTTTCCTGAATTTGAAAATCTTAGTACTCAAAATGTGTGACCAATAGTGATAGTATTGAACTACGGTCACATCTATTTAGGAAAGATGGTAAGATTTTTACTATTTGTCCTCAGTGCATCTTTTGCATACATTATTTTTTAAGCTAAACTTCATTGCTAAGTATGTTACTATATGATGTTCTTCAACAGGGACTCCCGATGACAGTTGTGCCTCTATGGATCGGTACTAAAGGTCGCATGTCAATGGTTAGCTTACGGCCAAGACATCCAACATTGCACATGAGTGCATTCAGGATTTTTACAACCAAGGAATGCTTAATAGTGAAAGATTGGAGCAAAATTATGAACAATCATAGAGAAGTACTAGGGGGCAGCAATCAGAAGCGCGGCCCACGGTTAGGAGACAGGTTCATCTGCATGCTTCAATATGATGAATCAGGAGAGCTATACATGTTCTATGCTATTTACCAGAGAGAGAGCAGCAGGAGTGATTAGCTAGTTCATGCTCTTACTATTTGACCTCTCATGTCCGTGTTCTTCGTCCTGAACTTAATCTCAAAGTTATTTGCTTTTGTGGTCTTATGAACTCTTATGATAATTATTAGCTACCTAGTACTATTATTGGTGATGATATGATGCAAGAGTTTTTATATTAATATGATGATGATGATGAGTTATTATATCATTTATGAAAGAAACCGCAGATTATAATGAGTTGTCAAATCACTAGGTGAAAGTACCGTGGATTAGTTTGAAGTGGATATGCATCGTCCTAAGTGATCAAGGTAATATGGATATGGCATTATATTTGATTACTTAGCTAGTGATCAACTATATGCGATATCCATATTACTTGATCACTTAGGGCGTACAATCCATATCCACTTCAAACTAATCTGCGGTAGTTTCATCTAGTGATTTAACAACTCATTATAATGTAAAAAACAATCTCTAAATTAAATTGAAAACACAAAATAAAACCAAAACCCCCCAAATCTTTAGTATCGGTTGGTGTTATCAACCGGTACTAAAAGTCTCCCCGCCCACTGCCCTGGCTCGTGCTACGTGGTGGGACTTTAGTGGCGGTTCGTGCTGAACCGGTACTAGGGGGGGGGCCTTTAGTTCCCACTCTTTAGTGCCGGTTACAGAACCGACACTAAAGGTCCTTACGAACCGGTGCTAAAGCCCAGTTCTGCACTAGTGCGGGATCGTTTGCTTCCTAAAATTTTCTTTGCTTCCTATGAAGTTTTCAGTGGTGTGAAATTTTTGTTGTTTGCTTCATACGCTGTATTTTACTAAACAAGAACGTTGGTTTCCAGAAAATATTTTGCTTGGTACGAACCGGGATTGTTGCTTCTTATAAATATTTGGTACGAACCAGGATTGTTGCTTCTTATAAATATTTGGTACGAACCGGGATTGTTTGCTTCCTAAAATTTTCATTGCCTCCTAAAAAGTTTTCAGTCGTGAGGATTATTTTCGTTTGTTTGGTACGCTATTTTCAATCGTGGAGATCCTTGGCTGAAAAACTTCAGTTTTTTTTACTGTCCTTGCAGTTTCAAAAATATGTTCCATGCAACCAGAGGATTGTTTCAAGTGCTTGCTCCAACAAAATTAAAATTTATTTCCATCAACATTAATAAATTAGAACTTGCTTTAGAAGAAAATACAATTTGCTTCAAAGGAATTCTAAATTTGCTTCGAACAACATGAATGGATTATATGTCTTTGTCGTCTCGACCCAATACAAATCACAACTCAGAGAGGGCGCGCATCCATCCAGTTCCAGGTCCAAATTGTCTAAGCATTTTTCACTCTCTTCCATATTGATTGGTGGTCCAACATGACTTTGATGGCAAAAGGAAGAGTAGAACCATCGAATTCAAAAAATGTTCACATTTTAGAAAATGTTTGAAAATCTATTAAAATGTTCACGAATTTAAAAAATGTTCACGGTTTTAGCTATGTTCATGAGTTTAAAAAATGTTCATGATTATCAAAAAAAATTCATGATTTCATGAAAATAAGAGTGATGGTGTATCTCGGTGATGCAGCAAAATATGGTCATGGCCATTGAACATTATGGTTTTTGTTCTTCCGTTGCAACGAACCGGCTGTTTTGCTATAACTACAAAAGAAGGACAAACTTGGAGTGTCGGATTTTCGTTACATCGATGAAGAAGGAATGGTCCGACACTGGAGTCTTTACAAACTATAAATACAAAGCGTTTCCCACTAGTTGTGGCCAATGTTTTTTTGTGGGGTGGCCAATGTTGTCTTGCGCGTGCTGGATTAGGGCCCTGTTTGGTTCATAAGTCCTAGGACTTTTTCTAGTCTCAACTAAAAAGTCCCTAGTCCCTAAAAAGTCCCTCCCTATTTGTTTTCAGGGACTAAAAAGTCTCTAGTCCCTCCCTAGAGGTTATTAAATGACATATAAAAGACCATGTTACCCCTAGTATATAGAAAAATAACAACCAAACAACACCATGGGGTAGCGGGGCAATGGGTGCAGGGAGAGGCATTGTAGAAAAGTCTTAAAAAGTCACAAAAAAGACTCTTCTTAAGAGTCTTCTTCATTTAATCCCAAAAGGTAACTTTTAGTCCCTAGTAGTCCCTCCTGTTTGGTTAAAAAGTCTTTAAGAGGGATTTTTTTTAGTCCTTACACCAAAAAATCTCTGGAAACAAACATCCCCTAAGTATCATTAGCGAACTTGGGTATTTATGTAGCTCGTCGCAAATGGTGTATGCACTGTATCTGTAAATTAAGTTTGCGATGTACGATATGTGTGTTTAGCAGTCAAGTAGCAAATGGTGCTGTCGCAAATGACGTACTTTTGACGCCATCAAGTTAACTGTTATATGGTGTATTTTTTCTTTTTGATAATCTGTTATGGTGTATTCTGTATGTGTACTCCGGTAATATTAATGAAGCTCTGTTTTCTAGTTCATCGCGTCTATAAACGAGAAAAGTTCAGGCTTAGCCAGATTAACCTTCAATTTAACAGTCATGTTCAGACTGGTCAAACGGCGCAAACGCATACGTAAAGCCTAAAATAGTGCATGTGCAATACATGGCGGCAGGAACATGACTCGAGCTCTGTGATAAGTTATGGGCCGGTAAATGCGTCTGGTACCGTTGGAATAAATATACGTCATGCCGTCATGACATCGTCAAGTCCAATAGCTAACTCACCGTATTTCACTGTTCATCGATACGTTCCTTCCCACACAATCGCATTCAATACACGCTGAGACGCGTCCTTCTTCTATTCGTACTCGTCCGCTACGTCGCCGCTCTCGCTTGTCATACAACTATGCTGAAAATTGCGTCTATGAGTTAGCACTGAAACCGAACTAGAAAAACGATGTGAGTTGTGCTTGTGCCTTATTGTTTCATCTACAACTAGGGAAAAACGCACTAAGCACATAGATGTGAGTGTCCTAATATCCACAATCAGCCCTCCAGGCTGAAAAAAAAACATAATTAAGAACAAAATTAATAGAAAAAATAAGCAGTGTAAAAATAATTCACTTCTGCTTCGGTGCACCCTCCCTAAAGATATCAACGATAGAGATCTTTACATATCTATTAATAATAAAGAGTAGGATGGTCTTTAGCGCTCGCCGAGCGCAATATGTGACCTGTGTACGTACCACCCTGGGTGGGCACATTACACTTATTTTCATGTTCCGTAAAATGTTCAATGAGTGCCCGATGAGTTTCGAACCCAGCACCAGTACCCTTAGTACAAGGGCAGTAACGACCTGGACCACTTTCTTGTTGTGTCTAGTTGCCTTCTTTTTTCCTCTTTAAATATGACACAGCGTCAGCCTGTTTTTCTTTTGGTTTGTGTTTGTCTGCTTTTTCTTATGTTTTCTTTTTCACTTTCTTGTTATTTCTTTATTTTATTTTATTTTTAAAAATTGAAGAACTATTTAAAATCGTGAACTTTTCTTAAATCTACGAAATTTTCAAAATCATCACCATTTTCTTAAATTCATGAACTTTGTTTTCAAAACCATGAACTTTTTACCAAATTAGTGTACTTTTTTTCACATTCATGAACTATTTTAAATTTTTACGAACTTTTTTAAGCCAGGAACTTTTGTCAAATCCGTGAACATTTTTTTTTCAAATTTGATAAACTTTTTTCAAATCTGCGTACAATTGGGCCGGCCCAATAGGCACCCGATCGGACCGTTAGGGTCACCTTTTACATTTCAAGGAATTTTTTCCCAAAACAAATCATGAACAAATGTTCAAAACGTGTGAATCTTTTCAAAATGTCACAAACAATTTTTTGAATGGTATGAAGTTTTCTACAAATAATACGAATTTCATGGACATTTTTGTAAAATGTCATGAAATATTTTAAACAAGATTTTGGAAAAAAAATATGAATTTTTTTGTTAAGTGATATGAAATATTTTTAAAAATAAGTGAATGTACCCTTTCTTAATGAGAGCGAGGATGTATTTGTTTTCAAATTACGTCACCCGTGCCAAGCGTGACATGCGGCGTGTGTACATACCGCCCTAGGCCGGCCTGTTATATTTTCCTCTCTTCTGTAAAATCTTTTAAAAAATGAGTGGCCAACGGGATTCGAATCCAACACATGTACACTTAGTACAAGCAAGGTAACCAACTCGACTACTTTCCTGTTGGGTCTAGTTATCGTTTTTCTTCTTCTTCGAATATAACACTAATCAACACAAGCATGTTTGTTTGTTTTTTGGTTTTTGGTTGTCTGCTTTTTCTTTTGTTTTGAATTTTATCTTTCTTTTTCTTTTTCACTTATTTTCTATTTAAAAATTTGTGAATAATTTTCAAGTCATGACCTTTTCCTTAAATCTATGAACTTTTCAAATTGGCGAAGATTTTCTTAAATTCGTAACCTTTGTACTCAAATGCATGAACTGTTTCCAAATTTGTGAACCTATTTTGAAATCCATGAACTCTTTCCATTTCTTATGAATTTACTTTTAAAAACCATGATTTTTTTATCAACTTCATGAACAATTTTTTTAAAATTGATGAACTTTTCTAAAATAGGCGAACACTTAGGCCGGCCCAACAGATGCCTTACGAAAGCTATGCGATCGCCTAGTTGGGCCAAGGCCTAAGCTTTTGTTTTTCTTTAATTCATTTCTCTCATTTTTGAAATTTATTATTATTTTGAAACATGTTCAAAATATTTGAAATATTTCTTGGAATACAATAAAATGTTCTTGTTTTCAAATATTGTTTACAATTTTACAAAATGTTCTGGTTTTCCAACTTTTCGTTCATAAAATTCAGAAATGGTTTTGTATCACAAAACTTGATAAGTTTTTAAAAAGGGTACGTGGTTTGCAATATGCATTCAACATCAATTGTTGGAATTTTTTAAATAATTTTGGAAAAAATGTTAAAGCTTGTAAAATTATAAAAATTTATCATACACAATTTAAATTTAAAAAATAAAAGAAGTATCCAAATTAGGAAAAACTACATACTCACAGATGCACCCATCTACCTAGTCTGGCACACTCTTCTAAACTTGTGGATTTTTGGACTATGGATAAATGACCTCAACTTCTTGCGGCTTGACAAGAACATACGAGGCATCCATGCCACGTTTGAACAAATTCGGATACCATATGCAAGTTGGGCCACGTCCACCCATTTATAGGCCATTTTTACCGAAAAAGCTCCAAAAACTACAAGAATTGTTGAAATTTGAATTTTTTCGTATGATGTCTTGAATTGGTCATGCAAGCAGCACAACGGTGCGAAACCGGCCACACACACCACCGTCAATGCAGCCTGATTCGGTGCCTGATGCGGGGCGATGGCCTTCCGCCTCCGCATCCGCCGTCGCCACCACCGGCTCCCATAGCCGGCGGCGGTTGTGACAGATTCCCTCGCCAAGATGCGGCCTACGTCGTCTTCACCATTGAGGGTGACGACAAGCATAGCCAGTGCAGGCACACGCAGGAGGTGAATGCCATCGTTCCACCTATCCCCCAGTTCATGCACTTGTCCGAAAGGTCCATCACCTAGGGCCGCGAGGAGCACCCGGCCCTGATGCCCACGCTGGGCGGCTACACACTCGTCCTCGACCCCACCTTTGCCTCCGAGCGGCTCACCTACCGCTTTTCTCTATGTCTATTAGTGCACGTGCCTAATATTGCATCCGGATGCCGTCGGTGCTCATCGGCCCTAACCACACGAGATAAGCCACTTTCAAATGTTGTTTGAGCGCTTCATGCTTTTAGAAATATTTTGAACACTTTCGGCATATGTAACTTTAACAGGAAATGTATCATGCATATTGTCATGGTTGTTGACAAATATAAATTCATGTTGCACGTTGCCATCTCATAAATTAAGACCAGACTTTGCGAACAATACATAAAAAGTGTTTTGTCTAGTTCGTCCAACTTCTTGGATGCGTGCATGGGCTGTGTATGGCGTGGTGTACGCTGTACGCGGCCGGCCGTTGCTGTACTCTGTGTATGATTTTTTTTTTATATTAGTACAGGCACAAGCGCTCATATACATGTGCATACACTCAACCCTATGAACACACACACGCACACTCTATCCCTATGAATATCTCTAAAAGACTGAACCGGCATATCATCTTAAAATTTACAAAGTCACCGTAGGCACCTCGTCATCAACGGGAACGTCTCCTCTCACTTAATGCGCATCGCCGGGAATCTTGAAATAAATCCAAAAATAAATACGAGCATTAGAATTTGACCCCTGTTTGTACCTGATGTACGCGGGCGTTTGTGTACACGGGCGGGCGATGCTGTAGTACCGTCTGCGCCTGTATATGGTATACGCGGCCGGCGGCCGGGCCAATGTTGTACTTTGTTTACGCCGACGTGTGCGTGGTGTAACGTTGTGTGCGGTGTGCATGCGTGAGCTGCGTGGTGCTTGTAGTTGCATATGCCCCAATCGATGAAAGAGATAAGATGAGAAAAGAGTATTTTGATAATAAAGTATGAAAAAATGGCGATCACAACAATGATTCATCCTTCAAACCAAACAAAATATGAATAACATCACCTTGTAACCAAACATAAGATATGGCAATCCCTAGCCAGCTGGATGGGGATACCCATAACCACCCGAGCATCTCACTCTAAACAAACGCATCCTTAGTGAACTAAGAACTTATTATATATACACGTAAAATATGTTGTTAAGTTAAAGTTTATCATGGTTTACATGCATAGATCTACGTAGGCATTGTGAATATTTGGACAAATCAATGCACCACACCGTAATGGACAACAAGTTTGCAACAAGCTAGCCTATGAAATTTATCATGAAACAACTTCACAAAAATAGATCATATACAAAGTGAACCTCACATATGTAAATCATGAGGTCGATGACACTGACACGGTGTAGAAGTGTAACATTTGTACGTATCCAGAAATTAAATGCGTGAAAAAAAGTGGAACGAAACTCAATCAGAAGGTCCGCCACCGCCCCTCAGCTCCGCCCCGCCCGGCTCCGTCCGCCACCACCCCGGCCGCACGCCGCCGCCGCTCCACCGCTCTCACCGCTCTCCGATGGCGCCGAAGAAGACGCCGAAGGGAAATTCGGGCTTCTTCGGCGTGAGGCAGAAGCCCTCCGGTAACTTCAGAGTGGAGTTCTCCGACACCGGGAGGCGTTGGTGGATCGGCACGTACCCCTCCGCCCACGAGGCTGCGCGTGCCTACAGCGTGGCGGTGTGGCGTGCCGAGACGCCTCGGGAGCACCTCAACTTCCCAGAGATCGAGAGTCCGGCGGAAGCGGAGATGCTAATTCCGCAGGGCATCAAGATGAAGGAGATCCCGACGAAGAAGAAGACGACGAAGAAGCCGTTGGTTGTCGTCAGTGCCGGCGAGACCGACGAGGAGGCGATGGCGAGGTTTGCTCAGGAGCATCCGGAGTACGTCCAGGCCGAGCTGGAGTACTACTGGAAGTGTGAGGCGGAGCAGGAGTAGAAGGGGGCAGACTTCTCAGAGGAGGAGGAGGAGAGGTGCGACGACATGGAGAAGGAGGAGTTCTGGGCGCAGCACCGACAATGAGGAGTAGTTTATCTAGTAGTTTGAATAAGTAGTAGTTGAAGTTCATGTATGAAACTATGTTGAATTTGATGTTTGAACTATGTTGAATGGACTAGTAGTTTGTCGTTTAAAGAAATTTACATCTTCATTTTGGACCATCTTTGGAGTTGCTCTTTTGAACCATCAATTTGACCATCTGTTGGAGTTGAGCTTTTTTCGGAGCTCCAAAATGCACTTTTTGGTGGTCCACATTTTACATTTCCGGTTTTGAACCGCCAAATTTTGGACCATCTATTGAAGATGCTTTTATAACTTATGATGTTGCAGAAATTTTGCGTAGGAAACAACCAACACAAAGATAATATTTTTTTTTGAATTACAACCATTAAAAGAACAAAATAAGAAAGGATATTTCAGGACAAATACTTGTTAGATTTTGATCCTGTAACGTGGATGTCTTAAATAAAAAAGAGACCGTGATTGCTAATTAATTTTACATGGAGGTGACTAACGTTATATTTGACCACAGAATTGCTAGCTAATTTATTTGTGACCCGTACGCTCTAAAATTATAAACTTTGATGGTTTGACCGCTGGCCTGGTAAAAGTTCTGTCACTAATGACATGTGATGGTTTTGCGCACAAACCAGTCAAAAAAAATAAATAAGACAGAACATTATGGGTCAAAGTCTTTTCCTATGACCCATAATGGTTTTGTCTTAATTATGGGTCAAAGGAGAGAATAAAATAAGAGAGAGAAAATAAAATAAGACAGAACATGTGATGGTTTTGCGCACAAACCATTCAAGATAATCTTGTCAGAAAGTTTAACGATTGGCATGACATGGACTATAGATGTGGACCCCTCAAAATACTAAGGACACACATTGGCTCAAGCTCAAGACTCTACATTTTCATTTTAGTGATCCAAGGTCACATTGAGTCCATAGGAAAAGTCAATACTATTAAAAGGGGATGAGGTGTTGCTTAATGGCTTGCTTGCTCAAAATGCTTAGTGATATGCTCCAAAAGCCCTCAACCACTTTCTCATATCCACATTTGTCCCAAACCGAAAGTCAAACTAGGCCCCACCGATTTGATCTATCCGACGCCACCGAGTTCATTTGACATAGCCATAGCCAGAAACCCTAATCAGTTCGGTCTCACCGATAGGAATCTCAGTCTCACCGAGATGGGATTGCAAACTCTCGGTTTCCCTTCGTAAAGTTTCGGTCTAACCGAGATGAGCGATCTGTCCCACCGAGTTCGCAATGCAAACTCTCTGTTTCCTTTTCGTAACGTTTCGGTCTCACCGAAATGAGTGATCGATCCCATCGAGTTTGCCCGACCAACTCTTTGTTTGCCTTACAGAAATCGGTTTCACTGAGTTCATGTGATTGGTCTCATTGAGATTACGTTATGCCCTAACCCTAATGAAATCGGTCCCACCGAGTTGACATGTCGGTCCCACCAAAAAGCCTAACGTTCACATTTTAAACTAAATCGGTCTGACCGAGTTTCAGTATTCAGTCCCACAGAGATTGGTAAATGGTGTGTAACAGTTAGATTTTGTGTGGAGGCTATATATACCCCTCCACCCATCCTCCATTCATGGAGAGAGCCATCAAAACGTGCCTACACTTCCACTACTCATTTTCTGAGAGAGAACCACCTACTCATGTGTTGAGACCAAGACATTCCAATCCAACCACAAGAATCTTGATCTCTAGCCTTCCCCAAGTTGCTTTTCACTCAAATCATCTTTCCACCATATCCAAATCTGTGAGAGAGAGAGTTGAGTGTTGGGGAGACTATCATTTGAAGCATGATAACCCACAAGTATAGGGGATCGCAATAGTTTTCGAGGGTAGAGTATTCAACCCAAATTTATTGATTAGACACAAGGGGAGCTAAAGAATATTCTCAAGTATTAGCAGCTGAGTTGTCAATTCAACCACACCTGGAAACTTAGTATCTGCAGCAAAGTGTTTAGTAGCAAAGTAGTATGATAGTAGTGGTAACGGTAGCAAAAGGTAACAATAGTAAAAGTAATGTTTTTGGTATTTTGTAGTGATGATAGCAATAACAATGAAAAAGTAAATAAGCAAAGAACAACATATGGAAAGCTCGTAGGCAATGGATCGGTGATAGAGAATTATGCCGGATGCGGTTCATCATGTAACAAACTCGGTGGGACCGATTTCATTAGGGTTAGGTCATAACGTAATCTCGTTGAGACCGATCACATGAACTCAGTGAGACCGATTTCTGTAATAGGCAAACAAAGAGTTGGTCAGGCAAACTCGGTGGGACCGATCACTCATTTCTGTGAGACTGAAACGTTACGAAAAGAAAACAGAGACTTTGCATTGCAAACTCGGTGGGATCGATCGCTCATCTCGGTTAGACCGAATGATGTAGACCGAACCTCGATGGCGAGAACCGATCTGTTGTTGCAGCCCGACCTTTCACGACACTCCACCTTCAGCAGCAGTAACCTCTCGCCCGCGCACGCGGTGTATGTGAAGTAGAGGGATTGAACCTTACGGTCCAGCACGAGAAAACCAATCTCGACGATGGTACTCACGCACAAAACAATTTCCACGAAGAAAAATCGCAACAAAGAGGTTTTCTAAAGCTTCCTCAAAACTTAGGGATTTTTAGACAGTTTCCCCCAAAACTCGATACGGGTATTTACCCTAAAAACACATCGTGTTTATTCATAAAATATAACCTCCCTTTACATCAACGCATAGTTGCTCTTTATATTCTAAACGACCATCTAACTTGGCTTGAAAAGCAAGCCGTCCTAACCAAACCGACAAGTAATTAGATACCTGGACACTATATTTAAATAATAGATTATATGCTTTATAATTTAGCAGTATAATCTTTACAAACGATGGACTAGGACTCTTTATTTGGATGGTTGCTGGCCTTCTCGTGTGATTTGCAGGTGGACCCCAGCCGGCATCTTTCAAGGACAAAGCACACCACGTACCTAGTAATCTTATTGCATGGTAAATATTTTTCCTACGTGGCAGGAATAAAAACAAGAACCTTGTTTGCACCGTGTGCACTTCAAACCAATCTGTGATCCTTGCATGAATTTTTACACTTGCATGGCACGTAATATTCTCCTTCCCAAACCAGGAAATATGTCCCATAACTCTAATGCAAATCAAATTATTTCTGTCTTGGCTTCATCTCCCTATAGCACATCTTGTGACCAATCTCAGGCTGAGCCCACTTGTTGTATCCATAAAATGACTTGATGCATGCGAACTTGTAGACGTGCCATGTAGCTTTGGACTAGAGTCACGGCTCATCTCTTGCATAGAATTGGCACGCGCACAAGTTTCACTAATTAGTTGTTCCTTCCCATCGTAGCTTTTCTTTTCTTCAACAACATTAGTGTTAGGCATGATCGTATCACCGAAACGTTACTAAGGAAAACAGAGAGTTTGCAATCCCATCTCGGTGAGACCGAGATCCCTATCGGTGAGACCGAACTGATTAGGGTTTCTGGCTATGGCTATGCAAATGAACTCGGTGGCGCCGGGTAGATCAAATCGGTGGGGACGAGTTTGACTTTCGGTTTGGGACATATGTGTATATGAGAAAGTGGTTGAGAGCTTTTGGAGCATATCACTAAGCATTTTGAGCAAGCAAGCCATTAAGCAACACCTCATCCTCTTTTAATAGTATTGACTTTTCGACTCAATGTGATCTTGGATCACTAAAATGAAAATGTAGAGTCTTGAGCTTGAGCCAATGTGTGTCCTTAGCATTTTGAGGGGTCCACATCTATAGTCAATGTCATGCCAATCATTGAACTTTCTGACAAGATTATCTTGAATGGTTTGTGCGCAAAACAATCACATGTTCTATCTTATTTTGTTTTTTCTCTCTCTTATTTTATTCTCTCCTTTGACCCTAAGACAAAACCATTATGGGTCATAGGAAAAGACTTCACCCATAATGTTCTGTCTTATTTTATTTTTTGTTTTGACTGGTTTGTGCCCAAAACCATCACATGTCATTAGTGACAGAACTTTGACCAGGCCAGCGGTCAAACCATCAAAGTTTATAATTTTAGAGCCTACGGGTCACAAATGCAATTCTGTGGTCAAATATAACGTTAGTCACCTCCATGTAAAATTAATTAGCGATCACGGTCTCTTTTTTATTTAAGACATCCACGTTACAGGATCAAAATCTAACAAGTATTTTTCCTGAAATATCCTTTCTTATTTTGTTCTTTTAATGGCTGTAATTCAAAAAATCTTATTTTTGTGTCGATTGTTTCCTACACAAAATTTCTGCAACATCTTAAGTTATAAAAGCATCTTCAATAGATGGTCAAAAATTTGGCGGTTCAAACCCGGAGATATGAAATTTGGACCGCCAACAAGTGCGTTTTGGAGCTCCGAAAAAAGCTCAACTCCAATAGATGGTCAAATTGATGGTCCAAAAGAGCAACTCCAATAGATGGTCCAAAATGAAGATGTAAATTTCTTAAAACGACAAACTACTAGTCAATTCAACATAGTTCAAACATCAAATTCAACATAGTTTCGTACATGAACTTCAACTAGTACTTATTCAAACTACTATATAAACTACTCCTTATCGTCGGAACTGGGGAACTGCGCCCAGAACTCCTCCTTCTCCGGGTCACCGCACCGCTCCTCCTCCTCCTCTGAGAAGTCTGCCCAGTCCTCCTAGGAAGAGGACTCAATGGGGATCACCGTCGAGGGACCGGCCTCGTCCTCCTTCTTCGCCCCCTTCTTCTCCTGCTCCACCTCACAGTTCCAGTAGTACTCCAGCTCGGCATGGACGTACTCCGGATGCTCCCGAGCAAACCTCGCCATCGCCTCCTCGTCGGTCTCGCCGGCACTGACGACAACCGACGGCTTCTTCTTCATCGGGATCTCCTTCATCTTGATGCCCTATGGCACAAGCATCTCCGCTTCCGCCCGACTCTCGATCTATGGGAAGTTGAGGTGCTCCCAAGGCCTCTCGGCACGCCACACCGCCACGCCGTAGGCACGCGCGGCCTCGTGGGCGGAGGGGTATGTGCCGATCCACCAACGCCTCCCGGCGTCGGAGAACTCCACTCTGAAGTTACCGGAGGGCTTCTGTCTCATGTCAAAGAAGCCCGAATTGCCGTTCGGCGTCTTCTTCGGCGCCATCGGAGAGCGGTGAGAGCGGTGGAGCGGCGGTGGTGTGCGGCCGGGGCGGTGGCGGACGGAGCCGGGCGGGGCGGAGCTGAGGGGCGGTGGCGGACCTTCTGATTGAGTTTCGTTCCACTTTTTTTCACGCATTTAATTTCTGGACACGTACAAATGTTCCACTTCTACACCGTGTCAATGTCATCGACCTCATGATTTACATATGAGAGGTTCACTTTGTATCTGATCTATTTCTGTGAAGTTGTTTCATGATAAATTTCATAGGCTAGCTTGTTGCAAACTTGTTCTCCATTACGGTGTGGTGCATTGATTTGTACGAAGATTCACAATGCCTACGTAGATCTATGCATGTAAACCATGATAAACTTTAACTTAACAACATATTTTACGTGTATATATAGTAAGTTCTTAGTTCACTAAGGATGCGTTTGTTTAGAGTGAGATGCTCGGGTGGTTATGGGTATCCCCATCCAGCTGGCTAGGGATAGCCATATTTTCTGTTTGGTTACAGGGTGATGTTATCTCATATTTTGTTTGGTTTGAAGGATAAATCATTGTTGTGCTCGCCATTTTTTCATACTTTATTATCAAAATACTCTTTTCTCATCCATCGATTGGGGCATATGCAACTACAAGCACCACGCAGCTCGCAGACGGTACTATAGCATCGCCCGCCCGTGTACACAAATGCCCGCGTACATCAGTTACAAACAGGGGTCAAATCCTGATACTCGTATTTATTTCTAGATTTATTTTAGAATTTTCGGCGATGCGCATTAAGTGAGAGGAGACGCTTCCGTCGATGACGAGGTGCCTACGGTGACTTTGTAAATTTCAAGATGATATGCCGGCTCAGTCTTTTGGAGGTGCTCATAGGGGTAAAGTGTGTGTGTGTACATTCATATGGATGAGTGTATGCGCATGTATATGAGTACTTGTGTCTGTACTAATGTTCAAAAAAAAGAATCATACATGGAGTACAGCAACGGCCGGCCGCGTACAGCGTACACCACGCTATACACAGCCCATGCACGCATCCGAGAAGTTGAACGAACTAGATGAAACACTTTTAATGAATTGTTCGCAAAGTATGGTCTCAATTTATGAGATGGCAACGTGCAACATGAATTTATATTTGTCAACAACCGTGACAATATGCACGATACATTTCATGTTAAAGTTACATATGCCAAAAGTGTTCAAAATATTTCTAAAATCATGGCGCTCAAACAACATTTGAAAGTGGCTTATCTCGTGTGGTAGGGGCCGATGAGCGCCGACGGCATCCGGATGCGGTATTAGGCACGCGCACTGATAGACATAGAGAAAAGTGGCAGGTGAGCCTCTCGGAGGCGAAGGTGAGGTCGAGGATGAGTGTGTAGCCGCCCAGCGTGGGCATCACGGCCGGGTGCTCGTCGCGGCCCTAGGTGATGGACCTTTCGGACCAGTGCATGAACTGGGGGATAGGTGGAACGATGGCATTCACCTTCTGCGTGTGCCTGCACTCGCTATGCTTGTCATCACCCTCAATGGTGAAGACGATGTAGGCCGCGTCTTGGCGGGGGAATTTGTCACAGCCGCCGCCGGCTATGAGAGCCGGTGGTGGCGACGGCGGATGCGGAGTCGAAAGGCCGTCGCCCCACATCAGGCGCTGAATCAAGCTACATTGATGGTGGTGTGCGTGGCCGGCTTCGCACCGTTGTGCTGCTTGCATGACCAATTCAAGGCATCACGCGAAAAAAAAAATCAAATTTCAACATTTTTTGTAGTTTTTGGAGCTTTCTCGGAAAAAATGGCCTATAAATGGGTGGACGTTGCCCAACTTGCATATGGTATCCGAATTTGTTCAAACGTGGCATGGATGCCTCGTATGTTCGTGTCAAGCTGCAAGAAGTTGAGGTCATTTATCCATAGTCCAAAAATCCACAAGTTTAGAAGAGTGTGCCAGACTAGGTAGATGGGTGCATCCGTGAGTATGTAGTTTTTCCTAATTTGAATCCTTCTTTAATTTTTAAAATTTAAATTATGTATGATAATTTTTTATAATTTTACAAGCTTTAACATTTTTTCCAAAATTATTAAAAAATTCCAACAATTGATGTTGAATGCATATTGCAAACTACGTACCCTTTTTTAAAGTTTATCAAGTTTTGTGAAATACAACCATTTCTGAATTTTATGAACATTTTGTAAATTTGTAAAAAATATTTAAAAACAAGAACATTTTATTGTATTCCAAAAAATATTTCAAATATTTTGAACATGTTTCAAAATAATAATAAATTTCAAAAATGAGAGAAATGAATTAAAGAAAAAGAAAAGCTTAGGCCTTGGCCCAACTAGGCGATCGCATAGCTTTCGTAAGGCATCTGTTGGGCCGGCCTAAGTGTTCGCCTATTTTAGAAAAGTTCATCAATTTTGAAAAAATTGTTCATGAAGTTGATAAAAAAATCATGGTTTTTAAAAGTAAATTCATAAGAAATGGAAAGAGTTCATGGATTTCAAAATAGGTTCACAAATTTGGAAACAGTTCATGCATTTGAGTACAAAGGTTACGAATTTAAGAAAATCTTCGCCAATTTGAAAAGTTCATAGATTTAAGGAAAAGGTCATGACTTGAAAATTATTCACAAATTTTTAAATAGAAAATAAGTGAAAAAGAAAAAGAAAGAGAAAATTCAAAACAAAAGAAAAAGCAGACAACCAAAAACCAAAAAAAACAAACAAACATGCTTGTGTTGATTAGTGTTATACTCGAAGAAGAAGAAAAACGATAACTAGACCCAACAGGAAAGTAGTCGAGTTGGTTACCTTGCTTGTACTAAGTGTACATGTGTTGGATTCGAATCCCGTTGGCCACTCATTTTTTAAAAGATTTTACAGAAGAGAGGAAAATATAACAGGCCGGCCTAGGGCGGTATGCACACACGCCGCATGTCGCGCTTGGCACGGGTGACGTAATTTAAAAACAAATACATCCTCGCTCTCATTAAGAAAGGGTACGTTCACTTATTTTTAAAAATATTTCATATCACTTAACAAAAAAAATCATATTTTTTTCCAAAATCTTGTTTAAAATATTTCATGACATTTTACAAAAATGTCCATGAAAATATGAAGCAATGTTCGTATTATTTGTAGAAAACTTCATACCATTCAAAAAATTGTTTGTGACATTTTGAAAAGATTCACACGTTTTGAACATTTGTTCATGATTTGTTTTGGGAAAAAATTCCTTGTAATGTAAAAGGTGACCCTAACGGTCCGATCGGGTGCCTATTGGGCCGGCCCAATTGTACGCAGATTTGAAAAAAGTTTATCAAATTTGAAAAAAAAATGTTCACGGAATTGACAAAAGTTCCTGGCTTAAAAAAGTTCGTAAAAATTTAAAATAGTTCATGAATGTGAAAAAAAGTACACTAATTTGGTAAAAAGTTCATGGTTTTGAAAACAAAGTTCATGAATTTAAGAAAATGGTGATGATTTTGAAAATTTCGTAGATTTAAGAAAAGTTCACGATTTTAAATAGTTCTTCAATTTTTAAAAATAAAATAAAATAAAGAAATAACAAGAAAGTGAAAAAGAAAACATAAGAAAAAGCAGACAAACACAAACCAAAAGAAAAACAGGCTGACGCTGTGTCATATTTAAAGAGGAAAAAAGAAGGCAACTAGACACAACAAGAAAGTGGTCCAGGTCGTTAGTGCCCTTGTACTAAGGGTACAGGTGCTGGGTTCGGAGAGATCTCTATCGTTGATATCTTTAGGGAGGGTGAACCAAAGCAGAAGTGAATCATTTTTACACTGCTTATTTTTTCTATTAATTTTGTTCTTAATTATGTTTTTTTCTGCTTGGAGGGCTGATTGTGGATATTAGGACACTCACATCTATGTGCTAAGAGTAGATCTAGTAGAGCTCTCAAACCCTCAAACCCCTAAAAATAACTAATTTTTTTACAGTTTTCGTAAAAAAAAAGCCGTAGACTAGAACCTCTAAACCCTCAAACCCGTAAAAAAATTTAGAGGTTCAACCCTCAAACCGTTTCCCAACATATAGAAGTGAGGGTTGAGAGGAAAAACTCCCCCCAACTTGCACTCCTCTTTCTTTTCACGCGGGAGGGAAGTTTCATCCCGCCTCCCCGGCTCCTCCCGCCGCCTCCTCCCGCCGTCTCGC
>NC_041384.1:761151478-761190753 GCF_002162155.2 Triticum dicoccoides
GCGGCGGCGGGCGGGCCTCGCCCCGCCACCTAGGCTCCCGCCCCGGCCCCGTCCCCGCCGCCGCGCCCGCCCACAAGAAGAGCCGGCCGAAGGCGGCCTCACATGGGCCGCGAGGGGTGGCCTCCAAGGTCGCCGGCTCGTCCCCGGCCGTGAACAAGCCGCGGAAGAAGCCCGCGGCGCAGAAGAAGCCCGCGGCCCCGCCCGCCGCCTTCGCTGAACCTCCTCCCGCCGCGCACGAGGTGTTCGAGGAAATGGCAACCCCATCGTCATTCATGGACCTCCTCCAAAATGCGAAGGTGGACCTCGAAGCTCCGGCTCTAGACCCCTTTAGGGTTGGTGACGACTTGGAGGAAGATGAGGAAGATGAGGAGGATGACGGGGATGACGAGGAGGAGGTTGCCGAGATAGGGGAGGAGGCATTCACCGCCGCTTCCCGCCCACACGCGCGGTCGACAAACTACACCGAGGCGGAAGATATCCTCTTGGTTCGTGCTTGGGCAGCTGTGGGGATGGATGCAAGCACCAACACCGATCAAACCGGTAAACGGTATTGGCAAAGGATCGAGGACACCTATTGTAGGATCAAGCCGAAGAATAGTGGGTTCATCTCTCGCACTTACCGGTCGCTTCAAGGCCGGTGGGAGTTGATGAAGCCCGCTTGTGCTCGTTGGAGTGCGGCCATGGACCAAGTGAGGGATGCACCACCTAGTGGAACCGTGGAGAGTGACTATGTGAGTACATATCTCTTCATTATTTTGATTATGTGTGTGTACTATGCTATTGGTGGGTTCTTATGTCATTATGTGTGGTTGATAGAAGATAATTGCCGGCATGAGGTACAAGGAGATGGCCGCTTCCAAGGGCAAGCCATTCCCATTTAGGCATGCTTGGGCAATTCTTCAAACCTTTGACAAGTGAAAGTTGAGGGATCAAGAGACCGCACCTGTCGGTGTCAAAACCGGCGGATCTCGGGTAGTGGGTCCCGAACTGTGCGTCTAGGCCGGATGGTAACAGGAGGCAGGGAACACGATGTTTTTACCCAGGTTCGGGCCCTCTTGATGGAGGTAAAACCCTATGTCCTGCTTGATTAATATTGATGATATGGGTAGTACAAGAGTAGATCTACCACGAGATCAAGGAGGCTAAACCCTAGAAGCTAGCCTATGGTATGATTGTTGTATATGGAGTTGATTGCCTACGGACTACAACCCTCCGGTTTATATAGACACCGGATAGGGTTAGGGTTACATAGAGTCGGTTACAATGGTAAGAGATCTTGAATATCCGCATCGCCAAGCTTTCCTTCCACACCAAGGAAAGTCCCATCCGGACACGGGACGATGTCTTCAATCTTGTATCTTCATAGTCCAGGAGTCCGGCTGAAGGTATAGTCCGGCTACCCGAACACCCCCTAATCCAGGACTCCCTCAGTAGCCCCTGAACCAGCCTTCAATGACGACGAGTCCGGCGCGCAAATTGTCTTCGGCATTGCAAGGCGGGTTCCTCCTCCAAGTCCTTCATAGAAGATTGTAAACACCAAGAGTTGTGTCCGTCTCTGCAAAATAAGCTTCCACATATTGCCATAGAGAGAATAATATTAACACAAATCAAATCTGCTGACGTATCCCGCAGTGCGTCATCACACTACAGCCAAGTCCTTTACTTGAATCGATTTCACTTTTCCACCTCAGCGTGTTTTGCAAGGCAGTTTCCTTGGCACGTCTTGTCAAAGCAAAGATCGTGTGCCCCCCTTTCACGGGATTCTCATCAATACGGACGTGGGTAACCCAATCGTGCCTGTTAGCATGTTTTCTTGATTAAAGGCGAGTCCCAAACGGTTACGGGGAGGGCTCCTGGTATTCAACCTCTTATAAAGAGACCAGGGCCTTACTCCTTTTCTCCAATCCCAAAATGAGTTCGCCCGTCACCTCGAGTTCCAACACCCTAGGCTCCAGATTCTGGGCGCCTCAGACCTTCGACAATGTTCGGTTTCGACCTTCAAGGCCGATGGATACCCTCCTCCGTCACGGAGGAGGACGTGCTAAAGTTGAGAGAGGCTAAGTTCTTGACCGCCGAAATTTCGCACAGGTTGCCTGCTCAAAGGCAGGCTATCCCCAGTCCCCAGCCCGGTGAGAGCGTAGTGTTCGTGTCTCACTTCCTTCGGGGGTTAGGCTTCCCGATGGATCCCTTTGTGAGGGGACTACTATTTTATTACGGGCTGGAATTTCACGACTTAGCTTCGGAGTCCATCCTTCATGTCTCCTCGTTTATCGTTGTATGTGAAGCGTTCCTCCGTGTTACCCCTCACTTCGGATTATGGCTCAAGACTTTCAAAGTGGAGCCGAAGATGATCAAGGGACGGCATGTAGAGTGCGGAGGTGCTGTTATAAGCAAAAATGCTGATGCTCCATGGCCCGAGGGCTCTTTTAAAGAGGAGCTAGGCTTGTGGCAACGAGGGTGGTTTTATATCACCACTCCCCGGAGCACCAAGTGGGTGGCGCTTCCTGCCTTTCGCTCGGGTCCCCCACCACGGCTAGTGTCATGGGTTAACAGAGGGTTAGATTGGGGTTTGCCCAAAGACGTGCCCTTGTTACAGGTCCGCATTGAGGATCTCTTGGAAGGAGACCTCACCTGGTCAAGGTGACACAGGTCATGCCGATTCGCCGAATATTGCCCGGCAAACGTCGCTCCCTTCGCCTGTGGGAGTTTAATCTAGAGGGACCGCGAGCTCTCCAGAATTTCATGGGCGCAACGCCCGTGGAGATGTATAAACTGTTCTTCGGATCACGAGAGATGTGTCCGGATTTAACCGAGGACGCAGGCCTAAGCTGCAATCGCCCGGATACTCAAGTAAGCAACCTTGTGCCCGGACCTTCAATCCGTATAATTGTCATAAACTTGCCCCTAAAAGAGCCGTCCTTTTAAACAGGAGTGGATAGCGAAGGCAAAGCTGATCAGGTGTCCGGCTCCCCTTCCCGAAACCAGGCCGGATCCCGTGCTGGTCAGGATGCTGGAGATAATGCCTTTGGAGGGAAGCAAGGGGAGGACAAGGAAACTATGGCCTCCTCAAAGGAGGCTGCTCCGAAGGGAGGAACCGACAATTCCTCTCCTAAGGGGAAGAAGAGAGCCGCCTCTGACGGCCCGGAAACCATGGCCTCGAAGCGGGGAAAAAATCCTCGTCAGAGGGTCCGACGCCGGGGAGTTCCTCGGCCGGACTACACCCTCAAGGGGATCAGCCCTCCAGCGAGCCGTAAGTAGAGAAAGATTTTCCTTTTGAGGGATGAGGGAAATCCTTGATTTAGATCTGAGAAGATTAACCAAAATTTTACCTTGTAGCTCGGACCTCAGCCCTTCTCAGCAGAGCTCGTCTTCGGGGGATCTCCTTCCGGAGATGATGGAGAGCGGGACGCCTCCCCCTGCCGTGCCGCCTAGCGAGGCGGGTGACCCTGAGGTGTCGTCGCGGAGGGTTTCTCCGAATCCGGCAGGGGCGGAAGATAGCTATGTGGCCCCCCGAGGTTCTCCGCGTCCGGCCTTCGAAAGAGGTCGTGGGACAAGTCCAGCACCGTCTGGTGCTCGGCCGAAGGAGCTAAAGATTCTGCTGGGGCGAGCTTCTATCTCGGAGGAGCACCGTGCATTGATGGGCACGATGATTGAAAGGATCTCATCCGCAGAGAGCGGATTGCATGAGGCCGTCAAAAGTTTACTGACGGGTTTTGAGGTACATTAGATAATGTACACTTTTGTCAGTTGCGCATGAATAAGATGCGCCCTGTGTAGATAGTTGCCCTTGAGACTCTGCACGTCATCAAGAAATGACGGCACACGGAGGATCATAGTCCCAGGTCTAAGATGTCGCCTTTGAATGTAGGCGGCAGGGTGTCAGGAATCGAGCCGAACTGATGATTTTGCCGAACTAAAGTGGCAACTGGACGTGGCAGATGTCGACGTCGCGCTTGTCAACAAGCGGCTTGATGAGGCTCAAGGTATGTAATTCCTCGGGCGGCATCAGGTAAGAAGAGTTTTATGCCAGTGTCTTACGATGTGTGTGCTTGACGCAGATGGTGCGGCCGCCATGGAGAGTCTTAGGGCAGAACTTGCCCAAGCTAAAGAACAAGCCAGAGAAAGTGATGCGGCTGCCAAGAAAGCCCTTGAAGAGCTGAGAGCCGAATAGGCTGCTCATTGCCGAAGCAAGGAAGAGATGGGCGAGATGGCCAAAAAGTTAAAGAGTGCTGCAGACCGTTGCAGACTTCTTGAGAAAGAAGACCAGGCGAAACAGACGGACTTAGAGAAGGCCGTTACCAATGCCAAGGACGCGCGCTCTGCGATGAGAGCTGCGAAGGAGGAGCTGCGTCAGGCCGAACAGATTGCGGCTGGAAAGCCCTTTATGCTGCGAAGGAAATTTTGCGATCCGAAGTTTGCTCCGTTGGACCGGATGTGGAGTGTGGAGGATACCTATCTGGATTTGGCAGCGAGTGCTGCTGATGCGACCGAACACTTTCGAGATCAGAAAGATCGCGAAGTGGAAAAGCTTTCCTGGTCGCAGTTTCACAATCCAGAGCGTCCGCTAGCAGTGGAAGATCGTTTGGCTCAATGGGACGAACTGAATAGGTTGTCCGGACTCGCCATGAAGTACGTCATGGGTCATCTGTGGCTAGGGAGATCGGAGCCGAAGAGTTATTTCAGCTTGGTGCAGCAATTCCTTGACGCGGTGCTGCGTATTAATGCAATGAAGAGGTCGGCATGCATAGAGGGCGCAAGGATGGCTCTTGCCCGTGTCAAGGCATACTGGGCAGAGATGGAGACGACCATTGTTGCGTCCCGAGATTCGGACAAAAGCCGAGTACCCTCCGAGCACTATTTTCAGGAAGTCCTTGAAGGCGCTCGTGTAATAGAGATGCACTGCTCGAAAGATGCTATGTTATGATAGCATATGTAATTATAATGTAATATTTTGATAAACTGTAGTGGCCTTTTTATACTTGTGCCTTCAAGTATTGGGAACACCTCCTGTGCGGCCGTTTTAAGATATATATATATATACAAAATCTGAAAGATGGCAGTCGTTGGCTTCAGCCCCCACGCACATAGTGCGGGGGTGCTTGCAGAAGACGCATTTTCACACTTAACCCAACGTCTTGGTCCTACAATGGAGGTGATAGCACAGCGGGCCAGGCAACCGGACTATAATGCTTTAACACTTTCACTTAGCCATAGGAGCTTGACAGTGAGACTATTTAGGTAGCCCCTTGGTGGCGACTGCGCTCGCCCGAGTTCGAGGCACGTATGTGCCTGACCGGGAAGCGGCCCTTCGTTAAAGCGGAGGAATCCAATAGATTCCGATAGGTCATCGAGTGGCTGACCAGTCTCACGCTACATCATGACAGTCAGTTTTCGGCTTTCTCTACTGAGGTGCTCGCCCGGCCGAACCGGGGCACAATCGCAGTAGTTCTCCTAGTGCTACCTTAGCTGATAGAGCGGAACGTAAGGTAGCCGAACTCAGGAGCCGGGCAACCCAACATTTGACCAAAGACATGATTCGGAGCTGATGCATATATGCCAAAACTCGCGACGCCGAACACTCCCTAAGGTGTTCGGTCTTTATGAGTGCGGGCGAAACAACACTCTTTATTATTAAAAAAGCCCCTAGTGTCCAGGTACGTGCAAAAATTCTGACGTGGCCACATGCCAAGACGCCAGCCTCCTCCTTGGTTATATCAGAAAGAAAAAACCAGGGGATGTATAGCAACAAGAGACAGTAAAAAAGGTTTACGCAGGGTCTTAATCTAAAAAGAATCCTTTAGGACGGGTCCCTACTGCACGTCTGCGCCCGTGTCTCCGTTGTGCCGTATCCTGGACGGGCGCCGCACGACGTTCATCTGTAAAAGAGAGGAACTGAGTTGAAAATTGGTCATGCCGAAAAAGTTTAAAATAGACAAAGTATAAAGTAAAATATATAAGATTGAGCTTTATTGTATATGCGTGGAGCCCCTAGTGCGGGGGTATGTGGCCTCTAGGCCTGCATCAATGATGATTTTGCACCGAACTCGTCTATCCGCGTTTGTGGTCTTGAATGACCTATTTCGAAGTTTTTTGGCCGTTGAGGCCATTTTGCTGTGAGGCTGTCAAAGCGGCCGCACAGTCCTCCGCTTGGGGAGGCGCACTTTAGTGCTTCCCCTTCAAAGAGATGATGCCTCGTGGACCGGGCATCTTAAGCGTAAGAGATGCATAATGTGGTATTGCATTAAAGCGAGCGAAAGCTTCGCGTCCCAGTAGTGCTTGATAGCGACTTGAGAACGGGACGATATGGAAGGTCAGCTTTTCGCGGCGGAAGTTATCGGCAGAGCCGAATATGACTTCGAGCCGGAGAAAACCCATACAATGGGTGTCCGGACCAGGTATTACCCCTTGAAAGGAGGTTTTGCTGCGGCGGATTCTTGTTGGGTTTATCCCCATGTGCTGGATTGTATCCTGATATATCAGGTTTAGTCCACTGCCGCCGTTCATAAGGACATTTGAAAACTGGAGTCCGCCAATTATTGGGTCGAGTATCAAGGCAGTCCAGCCTACATTCTTGATATTTCTAGAATAATCTAGCTGATCGAAGATGATTGGTTTTGACAACCAGTGGCAGGACCCTTTGGGGATGGGCCGTGTGGTGCGTACCTTTACGGGTGCCGCACGTTTTGTTATGTGAAGTGAGTTCACTGTTTTTACTTCTTGTGGGAAGTTCTTTTGTTTCCTGGCGCTCTGCTTTTGGGGTTCGTCCTCGTCTTCGCTTGGTGTGTCGAGCCCCTTGTGTTCGGCATTGAGTCTGCCGGATTGTTTGAAAACCCAACAGTCTTTGTGGGTATGGTTAGCAGGCTTCCCGGGAGTACTGTGTATCTGACATATCCTGTCCAGGATTTTATTTAGGTTGGATGTATCGTCCCTGTTATCCTGTGGGGGCGATTTTGCCTGATTTTGTCGTGAGCCTTTGAATCCGGCATTGACTGCCGTGCTCTTCGGACTGTTGTCCTTAGTCCAGCGATGGTCCTTCTTGCGTCGCGGTTTTCCGTTTCCATCCCTAATTTCGGATGTACTTGGGTCGCTGGGGATGCACCTTGCCAACCAGCTGTCCTCCCCTGCACAAAAGTGGGTCATGAGGCTTGTTAGTGCGGCCATTGTTCTTGGCTTTTCTTGGCCGAGGTGTCTGGCGAGCCATTCGTCTCGGACGTTATGCCTGAAAGCTGCTAAGGCTTCGGCGTCCGGACAGTCGACTATCTGATTCTTTTTAGTGAGGAATCTATTCCAGAACTGCCGAGCTGATTATCCGGGTTGTTGAGTTATGTGACTAAGATCGTCTGCATCCGGAGGGCGGACATAGGTCCCTTGAAAGTTTGCTCGGAAAGCATCCTCGAGCTCTTCCCAGCTTCCAATTGTGTTTTCGGGAAGGCTTTTAAGCCAATGCCGGGCTGGCCCTTTAAGCTTAAGGGGTAAATATTTTATGGCGTGGAGATCATCTCCTCTAGCCATGTGTATGTGGAGGATATAATCCTCGATCCAAACTTCAGGGTCTGTTGTTCCATCATATGCCTCTATGTTTACGGGTTTGAATCCCTCTGGAAATTCATAGTTCAGGACCTCATCGGTGAAACATAGGGGGTGTGCGACGCCCCTGTATTTGGGTGTGCCGGATTCTGATGATGGCTTCATAGCATTGCTTACGAGAGCTTGCTTTCTTGGCCCATAAATGGACCTGACTGGGCCATGATGCGAATCCTTAAGTGGGTCGCATGCCGATTTAGGTGCAGCGCCGCTTGCCGCTTTATGGGGTCGTCAATCCGACCGTGTGGCTTTCTCATTTTTTGAATGCGAGGGCTCTAGGGCCTCTTCGTCGAATTCAGGCAGTAGCTTTCTTTTCGGATAGCTTTTAGTGCGGCGACTGTCGCCGTATTTATCTGCGGTATTGATTACTTTGCTCCATCTAATCCGGAGTGCATCTTCCGCTGTTTTTAGCTTCCGCTTCTGCTTTTTTAGGCCGCGTGTAGTTGCAACGAGCCTCTCGTGGAGATTCTTCTGCTCCGTAGGTTTATCCGGCGTGAGGTCGTCCGGAATGCCATTTTCGCCGGAGGAGGGATGTTCGGTTTCTCTATCCGTGTTGCCCTGTTCGGACGGTTGCTCTAAGGCCTGCTCGTCGTCTACCGGCTCGTCCTGCTCTATGGCTGGGTTTTTGTCGAGGTGGGGCTTGGGTTGGCGTTTACGCCGATGCTTTGATTGCTTTTCGGGGGGTCAATCTCCCGTCCCATCCCCTTTTTCCTCGCCGTCGCTTCCTTTAGGGGTATCCACCATGTACACATCGTGAGATGAGGTGGCTGTCCAATGCCCTATGGGCGTTGGTTCGTCGGTATCTCCTGCATCGTCATCCATGCTGTCGATGTCTCCGGAGTCGAAGTTGAGCACGTCGTTTAAATTGTCGACAGTGGCTACCAAGTGGGTGGTGGGTGGGCTTTGAATTTCTTCATCGTCCGTATCCCATCCTCGCTGACCGTAGTTCGGCCAGGGCTCTCCTGATAAGGAGAGAGACTTGAGAGAGTTCAGGACATCGCCAAAAGGCGAGTGCTGAAAGACGTCTGTGGCGGTGAACTCCATTATCGGCGCCCAATCGATTCGATCGGTAGGGGCGCGGGGGGTTCGGAGTTTGGGAAGGAGTCCGAATCCTCGGAGTCACGGGTCGTGCAGAGTGCGGGGCTAGCGTTTGGCTCGATCGCCTTCGGGATCGCAGCCCCCGAGGTGACGTCCAACCGCTCATCCTCGATTGGCACAATAGGCTCCAATTTAGGGGTCGGAACCGATGCGTGTGCGGCCTCCAGGACACTGTCCGGGGGCAGAGCTAGATCATGCCCCTCGAGATAGTGCGGCGCGCTTGGCCGTGGCTCGAACCCGTCAAAGATCAAGTCTCCGCGGATGTCGGCCGTGTAGTTTAAGCTTCCAAACCTGACTTGATGGCCAGGGGCGTAGCTTTCGATCTGCTCCAGGTGGCCGAGCGAATTGGCCCGCAGAGCGAAGCCGCCGAAGACGAAGATCTGTCCGGGGAGAAAAGTCTCACCCTGGACCGTATCGTTGTTCATGATCAAAGGAGCCATCGGGCCTAAAGGCGATGACACAGAGGAACTCTCAATGAAAGCACGAATGTCGGTGTCAAAACTGGCGGATCTCGGGTAGTGGGTCCCGAACTGTGCGTCTAGGCCGGATGGTAACAAGAGGCAGGGAACACGATGTTTTTACCCAGGTTCGGGCCCTCTTGATGGAGGTAAAACCCTACGTCCTGCTTTATTAATATTGATGATATGGGTAGTACAAGAGTAGATCTACCACAAGATCAAGGAGGCTAAACCCTAGAAGCTAGCCTATGGTATGATTGTTGTATATGGAGTTGATTGCCTACGGACTACAATCCTCCAGTTTATATAGACACCGGATAGGGTTAGGGTTACATAGAGTCGGTTACAATGGTAAGAGATCTTGAATATCCGCATCGCCAAGCTTGCCTTCCACGCCAAGGAAAGTCCCATCCGGACACGGGACAATGTCTTCAATCTTGTATCTTCATAGTCCAGGAGTCCGGCTGAAGGTATAGTCCGGCTACCCGAACACCCCCTAATCCAGGACTCCCTCAGCACCCAAGAAGTCGGCAATGCTTAGGATGAATGATAGTGAAGATGAGGAGGAGAGGAACTTGGGTAAGCCCGAGGGAAACAAGAAGCGCAAGCTAAGGGTGAAGATGGAAGGAGAGGCGTCAAGCCTAAGGGAGAAGATGGAGCACATGATGAAGGCAAGAGAGGAATTGACAACGAAGACATTAGAGACGAAGCTTCTTATCATCGAGAAGAAGAAGAAAGAGGTCAAGCTTGCACAAGTTGAAGCAAAACATGAAGAAGCAAAGCACAAGGCCGACTTGGAGGAGAGGATGATCAAGCTCAAAGAGGCAAAGGTATGGAAGGAACTCATGGTGGAAGAGAAGGAGCACATGATGATGTCCAAGAAGGACATGGATCAAGACCAATTGCAATGGTGGAAGGACTACAAGGAGGACATCGCGGAGAGGAATAGGATGTTCCGTGGTGCGTCCTCTACTTTTCGAGGTGACACTCCGATGAGTAGTTGTGGTGATGACGGTGTGGACGACTCCGCCGGCGCCTATGGAGATGCTTGATGGAGCCCGAATGTGGTCTAGGAGATGGCGCCGAAGTGCAACTTTTTGGTGATGGTGCCGATGAGAGGGGGAAGATGATGATTTTGTGATGTAAACTATTAAACCATGCATCAATGATTGTCATTTGGTAGTTTGTTTGAGGTTGACTGTGTTCTTGTAGTCATAAATTGTGAGATGTCAAATGATAGATTTAAAGGTTGGGGTTGAGGCAAAGAATAGAACCCTCAAACTCAACCCTTAAAGCAGTTTAAGGGTTGGGTTTGAGAGTTTTAATCTTTGCCCTTGTTTTTCAACCCTAAAAAGTGACAAAAACTGGCACTTCTCAACCCTTAAAACTTTTTTAAGGGTTTGAGAGTTCTACTAGACATGCTCTAAGTGTGTTTTTTCCTAGTTGTAGATGAAACAATAAGGCACAAGCACAACTTACAGCGTCTTTCTAGTTCGGTTTGAGTGCTAACTCATAGACATAATTTTCAGCATAGTTGTATGACAAGCTATAGCAGCGACGTAGCGGACGAGCTCGCTTGCTCTCGCTTCGTGTATGTTAGACTATGTATAGCTTCTGTACCTATGTACGTATATTGTACATATTGTAACACAACCATTATATATAATGAGATAAGCCACCCCTAGAGGGTAGTGCTGGTTCCCCAAAACTTATTGTCTTACATGGTATCACGCTAGGTTACGATCGCTTCCGCTTCTAAACCCTAATACCCGCACCGCCGCCGCAGCCGCCGCCGCCTTCACCGCCGCCGCCGCGCCACCGATCGCGCCGCCGCCATGTCGAGCGCCGCCACCACCGGTTCCACTGCTGCGGGCTTCCTCCCGGCCTCTCTTGCGGCTCTGCTCAACCTCCCGCTCGATGCCGTCTCTGTTCCGGCTCCGATCGGGACAAGGAGCATTGGCTCCGTCTTCTCCACGCCGCCGGCGCCCTCGCTTGGGCGTGACCTCGTGGTCCACACCGCGGCGCCGCCGTCCGCTGCGGACTCCGCAGGCGTCGTCCCGCCGCTCCTACCGCAAGCGGATCACACTGCCCCGCTGGCGGGGTTGGCGGCGTCCGCCCCGGCCGCGGGCCTTGCGGCGTCCGCACCGGCCGCGAGCTTTGCGGCGCCCGCCCTGGCTGCGGTCCCGCCTCCTCCCGCATCGGCTTCGGTGCCTCCGGCTGCCTCCATGGTGTTTGCACCCCAGGCAGCCTCCTCGATGGGATCGTCTTCGCCGCCGCCGTTTCACTTCGGTCATCTCATCACCATCAAGCTCTCCGCTGACAACTACATCTTCTGGCGTGCGCAGGTTCTCCCGCTCTTGGGGAGTCACTACCTGCTAGGCTACGTCGACGGATCGCTTCCCTGCCCACCCGCGCTGGTAGACAGCGTGCACGGTCCGATCTACAATCCGGCCCATCGCGTCTGGACGGGGCAGGACCAGGCGAACCTCTCCTCCATCCAGGGGTCGCTCTCGCCGGCAGTTGCCGGCCTTGTTGTCTTCGCGAAGACGTCTCATGAGGCCTGGACCATCCTTGAGCGCACCTTTGCAGCGCAGTCCCAGGCTCGTATCTCTGCACTCCGTCGTCAGCTTGGAGAGTGTCAGAAGCTTGACTGCACTGCCACTGAGTTCTACAACAAGGTCAAGGGCCTCGCCGACACATTGGCCTCCATTGGACAGCCCCTCACCGACTCCGAGTTCAACTCGTTTATTGTCAATGGTCTTGATGAGGAGTATGATGCCTTAGTCGAGATCATCAACGAGCGGGGCAACTCGACACCCATGCTGGCACACGAGGTTTTCTCTCGGCTCCTTCTCACTGAGCAACGGGTCGAGACTCGCCGCACCAGGGGCACTGGCTCCCTCTCGGCCAACGCCGCCACCAAGGGTGGCCGCTCTTCTTCATCACCCCGGTCTCCCTTGGGGCTGCCACCGTCGCCCGCCTCGGCCCCCCCACCTACTGCGACCTTACCGGGGGCTGGCGGTCCACGTGTGTGTCAGCTTTGTGGCCGCGATGGGCACTGGGCCTCCAAGTGTCATAAGCGCTTCCAGCGAAGCTTCCTTGGTCTTGGCAATGACGGCAAAGATACACGCAACAATGCCCGTCAGGTCACCATGGCTGATCGTCCCGCGCCGCAGAAGCAACAGGGACACACTCAGTCCTACTCCATCGATCCACACTGGTACATGGACTCTGGGGCGACAGAGCATCTAACCAGCGAGATGGGGAAGCTTCACACTCGTGAACCCTATCATGGCTCCGACAAGATCCACACCGCCAATGGAGCAGGTATGCACATCTCTCATATTGGTCAAGCATCTCTTCTCACTAGACATGCCAATAGGAGTCTTCAGCTTCGCAATGTTCTTCGAGTTCCATCTGTGACCCGTAATCTTCTTTCAGTTCCTAAACTCACACGTGATAATAATGTGCTTTGTGAATTTCACCCTTTTGATCTTTTTATTAAGGATCGGGGCACGAGGGACATTCTTCTTAGTGGGCGGTTGTGCCAGGGCCTCTACCGTCTGGAGCATCCTGGTGTCGCTCGTGTTTTCAGTGGAGTTCGGGTCTCTCCGTCACAGTGGCATGCTCGTCTTGGTCACCCGGCCACACCTATTGTCCGTCATATTTTGCGTCGTCATGAGCTTCCTAGTTTGTCTAGTAATAAAGATGTAGCAGTGTGTGATGCTTGTCAGCAGGGGAAGAGTCATCAACTTCCTTTTTCGGAGTCCAGTCGTGAGGTGAAACATCCTTTAGAACTTGTGTTTTCAGATATATGGGGTCCTGCTCAGACTTCTATCAGTGGTCATAATTACTATATCAGTTTCGTTGATGCTTATAGTCGCTTTACCTGGCTTTACCTTATTAAACGCAAATCTGATGTGTTTGATATTTTGTTCAGTTTCAAAAACATGTTGAACGTCTTCTCAAGCACAAAATTGTTCATGTCCAGTCAGACTGGGGGGGCGAGTATCGCAACCTCAACTCTTTCTTTCAGTCGCTTGGGATAGCTCATCGTTTAGCATGTCCACATACACATCAGCAGAATGGTTCAGTCGAACATAAGCATCGTCATATTGTTGAAGCTGGTCTTACTCTTTTGGCCCATGCATCTGTTCCGTTTCGGTTTTGGAGTGATGCTTTCACCACTGCATGCTTTCTCATCAACCGTACTCCTACTCGTGTTTTAAACATGAAGACTCCCATTGAGGTTCTCCTTAATGAACAACCTGATTATACCTTTCTCAAGGTATTTGGGTGTGCTTGCTGGCCGCATCTTCGTCCATATAACAAGCGCAAGCTTGAGTTTCGTTCTAAGAAGTGTGTTTTTCTTGGCTATAGCTCTCTTCATAAAGGTTACAAATGTCTTCATGTTCCCACTAATCGTGTCTATATATCTCGGGACGTCGTGTTTGATGAGCATGTTTTTCCCTTTGCCAACCTTCCTGTGTCCACTGTCGAACCACCATCCCTGCATCCATCCTCTGTTGCTTCTGACCAATTTGATGATGTTGCATACTCTCCTTTGCTGTTACCTAACCATGGTGCAGGAACCGGACGTGGAGCTCGTTTGGAGCTGTTGGAGGATTCACCATCATCATCGTCGTCTTCTGGTGGGCACGTCGATCGCCCTATGTTGCATGGCATCGATTCGCGTGCCTATGCATGGTCACCCGACGAGCCCGTCGCGCCGAGCATCTCCACTGCTCGGTCCGTTTCGCCAGCGGCCACCGAGTCGCCCACGGCTCGGCCCGTCACGCCGTCTTCGCCTGCGGCTCGGCCCGTCACGCCGTCTTCGCCCGTGGCTCGGGTCCTCACGTCGCCTTCATCAGCGGATCGGCCCGCGACACCGGCCGCGCCACGGCCCACTATGCCGAGCTCGTCATCGGCCCGGTCTGTGATGCCGGAGTCGCCACCTGCTTCGTCTGCTCTGCCGGTTTCGCCGGTGGGTCGACCTTCTTCGCCAACCGAGTCCGAGGCTACCGTGACTGGCTCCTCGTCACCGGCTGACTCGTCAACGTCGCCGTCCTCCAGCCCGTTGCAGGCTGCTCCATCGACCTCGGTGGTTCCTGTGTCCCGACCACATACACGCAGTCGCAGTGGCATTTTCAAACCTAAGGAACGTAAGGATGGTACGGTTGCTTGGTTGGCTGCTTGTTTGGCTGCTGCTGTTGCGGATCCATCTTCTGAGCCTCGCTCATATCAGGCTGCCCTGCGCATTCCACATTGGCGAGAGGCTATGGAGCAGGAGTTTCATGCTCTTCTTCGTAACAAGACATGGACTCTCGTTCCTCCACCACCACGGGTAAATGTTATTGACTCAAAATGGGTATTCAAAGTGAAGAAGCATTCGGATGGATCTATTGAGCGTTACAAAGCGCGACTTGTTGCTCGCGGTTTTCGGCAGCGTCATGGTCTTGACTATGAGGACACCTTCAGTCCTGTCGTCAAGCCTACCACTATTCGGCTTCTTCTCTCCATTGCTGTTTCTCGTGGTTGGTCACTTCGTCAACTTGATGTGCAGAATGCTTTTCTACATGGATTTTTGGAGGAAGAGGTTTATATGAAACAGCCGCCTGGTTTCTCTGATCCTGATCGTCCTGACTATATCTGTCGTCTTTCCAAAGCACTATATGGTTTGAAGCAAGCTCCTCGTGCCTGGCATGCCCGCCTTGCCTCTGCCCTTCGTGCTCATGGGTTTGTGCCGTGTACTGCTGACACTTCATTATTTCTTCTACAGAAGGCAGAAGTCACTATGTATCTTTTGGTATATGTCGATGATATTATCCTTGTCAGCTCTTCTCAGTATGCTGCTGATGCTCTTGTCTGCTCTCTTGGTGCTGATTTTGCGGTCAAAGATCTTGGGAAGCTTCACTACTTTCTTGGAGTTGAGGTCACTTCTCGTGCTACTGGTCTTGTCCTTACGCAGAAGAAGTACTCCTTGGAGTTGTTACAAAGAGCTGGCATGCTGAAGTGCAAACCGACCACCAAACCCATGTCGTCTACCGACAAGATAACAGCTATTGATGGTGAGCTTTTGTCTCCTGCGGATGCCACAGAGTACAGGAGCATTGTTGGTGGACTTCAGTACTTGACGATCACGAGACCAGATATCTCTTATGCTGTTAACAGGGTTTGTCAGTATCTTCAGGCTCCCAGAGATACTCATTGGGCTGCTGTTAAATGCATTCTTCATTATGTTCAGTTCACCCTGACATTTGGTATGCATATTCGGCCGACTTCCTCTCGGGTCCTTTCGGCCTTCTCTGATGCAGATTGGGCTGGTAGCCCAGATGACAGGCGATCCACGGGGGGTTATGCAGTATTCTTTGGCTCTAATTTGATCGCCTGGAGTGCTCGGAAACAGGCTACTGTGTCACGTAGCAATACTGAAGCTGAGTACAAGGCTGTGGCTAATGCTACTGCAGAGATTATTTGGGTGCAGTCTTTGCTTCAGGAGTTGGGTTTGTCTCAACCACAGCCTCCTATTCTTTGGTGTGATAACATCGGTGCTACATACCTTTCTGCAAATCCAGTATTTCATGCCCGAATGAAACACATTGAAGTTGACTATCACTTTGTACGGGAACGTGTATCATAGAAGCAACTCCAGATCAAGTTTATCTCATCTAAGGATCAACTTGCAGACATCTTCACTAAGCCTTTACCGCTGCCATAGTTTGAGGCTTGTAGGCGCAATCTTACCCTTCTCAGTTCTTTCGAAAGTGGCTAAGATTGAGGGAGGGTGTTAGACTATGTATAGCTTCTGTACCTATGTACGTATATTGTACATATTGTAACACAACCATTATATATAATGAGATAAGCCACCCCTAGAGGATAGTGCTGGTTCCTCAAAACTTATTGTCTTACAGTGTACGAATAGAAGAAGGACGCGTCTCAGCGTGTATTGAATGTGATTTTGCGGGGCAGTCGGAAGGAACGTATCGATGAACACTGAAATACGGTGAGTCCGCCGTTCGACTCGACGATGTCATGACGGCATGATGTATATTTGTTCCAACGGTACATGACGCATTTACCGGCCCGTAACTTATCGCAGAGCTCGGGTCAGTCACAGAAAACAGCGAATCCTTGTGTAGTTCCTGCCGCCACGTATTGCACATGTACTACTTTGGGCCTTACGTATGCGTTTGCGCCGTTTGACTAGTGTGAAAATGACTGTTAAATTGAAGGTTAATCTGGCTAAGCCCGAACTTTTCTCGTTTATAGACACGATGAACTAGAAAACTAAGCTTCATTAATATTGCCTGAGTACACATACAGAATACACCATAACAGATTATCAAAAAAGAGAAAATACACCATATAACAGTTAACTTGATGGCGTCAAAAGTACGTCATTTGCGACTAAATAGCTGCTTCAACACCATTTACTACTTGACTCCTAAACACACATATCGTACATCGCAAACTTAATTTACAGATACAGTGCATACACCATTTGCGACGAGCTACATAAATACCCAAGTTCCCTAATGACACCTAGTGGGTGTTTGTTTCCAGGGATTTTTCGGTGTAAGGACTAGAAAAAGTCTCTCTTAGAGACTTTTTAACCAAACAGAAGGGACTACTAGGGACTAAAAGTTGCTTTTGGGGATTAAATGAAGAAGAGTCTCAAGAAGAGTCTTTTTTGGGACTTTTTGAGACTTCCCTACAATGCCCCTCCCTGCACCTATTGCCCCGCTGCCCCATGGTGTTGTTTGGTTGTTATTTTTCTGTATACTAGGGGTAACATGGTCTTTTACATGTCATTTAATAACCTGTAAGGAGGGACTAGGGACTTTTTAGTCCCTGGAAACAAACAGGGAGAGACTTTTTAGGGACTAGGGACTTTTTAGTTAGGACTAGAAAAAGTCCTAGGACTTATGAACCAAACAGGGCCTGATACGTCTCTAACGTATCTATAATTTTTGATTGCTCCACGCTATATTATCTACTGCTTTGGACTATATTGGGCTTTATTTTCCACTTTTATATTATTGGGACTAACCTATTAACCGGAGGCCCAGCCCAGAATTGCTGTTTTTTTGCCTATTTCAGTATTTCGGACAAACGGAATATTAAACGGAGTCCAGATGGAATAAAACCTTCGGGAACGTGATTTTCTCACCGAACGTGATCCAGGAGACTTGGACCCTACTCCAAGGAGTCAAAGAGGCAGTCACGAGGGTGGGGGCGCGCCCACCCCCTAGGGCGCGCCCCCTGCCTCATGGGCCCCTCGGTGCTCCACCGACGCACTCCTTCCTCCTATATATACCTACGTACCCCCAAACGATCAGAAGAGGAGCCAAAAACCTAATTCCACTGCCGCAACTTTCTGTATCCATGAGATCCCATCTTGGTGCCTGTTCCGGAGCTCCGCCGGAGAGGGCCGTCATCACGGAGGGCTTCTACATCACCATAGCCTCTCCGATGAAGTGTGAGTAGTTTACCTCAGACCTTCGGGTCCATAGTTAGTAGCTAGATGGCTTCTTCTCTCTTTTTGGATCTCAATACAAAGTTCTCCCCCTCTCTTTTTGCGGTGTGTTTGTTGAGACCAATGAATTGTGGGTTTATGATCAAGTCTATCTATGAATAATATTTGAATTTTCTCTGAATTCTTTTATGTATGATTGGTTATCTTTGCAAGTCTCTTCGAATTATCCGTTTGGTTTGGCCAACTAGATTGGTAGTTCATGCCATGGGAGAAGTGCTTAGCTTTGGCTTCGATCTTGCGGTGTCCTTTCCCTGTGACAGAAGGGGCAGCAAGGCACGTATTGTCTCGTTGCCATAGAGAATAACAAGATGGGGTTTATTTCATATTGCATGAATTTATCTCTCTACATCATGTCATCTTGCTTAAAGTGTTACTCTATTTTTAACTTAATACTCTAGATGCATGCTGGATAGCGGTCGATGAGTGGAGTAATAGTAGTAGATGCAGAATCATTTCGGTCTACTTGTCACGGACGTGATGCCTATATACATGATCATGTCTAGATATTCTCATAACTATGCTCAATTCTGTCAATTGCTCAACATTAATTTGTTCACCCACCGTAGAATACTTATGCTCTTGAGAGAAGCCACTAGTGAAACTAGGGGTGGAATTCGAGCCGAGTCGAGCCAGCTCAACTCAACTCGCTAAAACTCGTTTCATTAACGAGCTAGATCGACTTGATTCGTTACTATAACGAGCTCAAATCCAAGATTGGCTCGACTCGTATAACTCGCGAGCTGGCTCGTTTAGCTTGTTAAGCTCGTTAACGATATGAACATTAGATCTTACAAATATGATAAAAAGATTAACTGAGAATTTAGCATGTGCATATGTGGTCTTGTACGTGTGAGTCTCCTGGGTGGCTCGGCCTTGAGCGGCTGGGCCTTATGCTGGGACCCAAGGTGTTTAGTGTTTATATTTTACTACCCCTAAAAAACATTGATTTTTTTACCGAGCTTAACGAGTTACCCGAGTACTCGTGAGATTGGCTTGTTTAACTTGGTATGTAAACGATCTTAAACTAAAGCTCGGCTCGGCTCGTTTTTCTTCGAGATCGAGTCGATTCGAGCCGAGTCACGAGCTACTCGTTTAGCTCGCGAGCTTCGAGCTTTTTTCCAGCCCTAAGTGAAACCTATGCCCCCTCGGGTCTATTCTCATCATATCAATCTCCATCACTTTAATCTTGCTTTGCTTTTTACTTTTATTTTACTTTTCACTTTACATCTCTATACCAAAAATACCAAAAATATTATATCTATCAGATCTCACTCTCGTAAGTGACCGTGAAGGGATTGACAACCCCTAATCGCGTTGGTTGTGAGTAGCTATCATTTTGTGCATGTACGAGGGACTTGAGTGTGGCCTCCTACTGGATTGATACCTTGGTTCTCAAAAACTTAGGGAAATACTTACGCTACTCTGCTGCATCATCCCTTCCTCTTCGGGGAAATCCAACGCAAGCTCAAGAGGTAGCAGGGCCCTAATCCAGCACACGCAAGACAACATTGGCCACCCCACAAAAAACATTGGCCACAACTAGTGGGAAACGCTTTGTATTTATAGTTTGTAAAGACTCTAGTGTCAGACCATTCCATAGTCATCGATGTAACAAAAATTTGACACTCCAAATTTGTCCTTCTTTTGTAGTTATAGCAAAACAGCCCGTGCGTTGCAACGGAAGAACAAAAATCATAATGTTCAATGGCCATGACCACATTTTGCTGCATCACCGAGATACACTATCACTCTCATTTTCATGAAATCATGAATTATTTTTTGATAATCATGAACATTTTTTAAACTCATGAACATATCTAAAACCGTGAACATTTCTCAAATTCGTGATTTTTTTTACAGATTTTCAAACATTTTCTGAAATGTGAACATTTTTTGAATTCGATGGTTCTACTCTTCCTTTTGCCATCAAAGTCATGTTGAACCAATCAATATGGAAGAGAGTGAAAAATGCTTAGACAATCTGGACCTGGAACTGGATGGATGCACGCCCTCTCTCAGTTGTGATTCGTATTGGGTCGAGACGACAAAGACATATAATCCATTCATGTTGTTCGAAGCAACTTCTATGGAAGCAAATTTATAATTCCTTTGAAGCAAATTGTATTTTCTTCTGAAGCAAGTTCTAATTTATTTAATGTTGATGGAAATAAATTTTAATTTTGTTGGACCAAGCACTTGAAACAATCCTCTGGTCGGATGGAACATATTTTTGAAACTGATGTTTTAGGAACTGCAAGGATAGTAAAAAAACCAAACTGAAGTTTTTTAGGCAAGGATCTCCACGATTGAAAATAGCGTACCAAACAAACGAAAATAATCCTCACGACTGAAAACTTTTTAGGAGGCAAAGAAAATTTTAGGAAGCAAAAAATCCCGGTTTGTACCAAATATTTATAAGAAGCAACAATCCTGGTTCGTACCAAATATTTATAAGAAGCAACAATCCCGGTTCATACCAAGCAAAATATTTTATGGAAACCAACGTTCTTGTTTAGTAGAATACAGCGTATGAAGCAAACAACAAAAATTTCACACCACTGAAAACTTCATAGGAAGTGAAGAAAAGTTTAGGAAGCAAATGATCCCGCACTAGTGCAGAACTGGGCTTTAGCGCCGGTTCGTAAGGGCCTTTAGTGCTGGTTCTGTAACCGGCACTAAAGGGTGGGGACTAAAGCCCCCCCCCTTTAGTACTGGTTCAGCACGAACCGACACTAATGTGCCACCACGTGGCACGAGCCAGGGCGGGGGGCTGGGAGACCTTTAGTACCGGTTGATAACACCAACCGGTACTAAAGGTTTAGGGGGTTTGGGTTTTATTTTTTATTTTTCCTTTAATTTTGTGTTTTCAATTTAATTTAGAGATTGTTTTTACATTATAATGAGTTGTTAAATCACTAGGTGAAACTACCGCGGATTAGTTTGAAGTGGATATGGATCGTACGTCCTAAGTGATCAAGTAATATGGATATCGCATATAGTTGATCACTAGCTAAGTAATCAACTATAATGCCATATCCATATTACCTTTATCACTTAGGACGATCCATATCCACTTCAAACTAATCCGCTGTACTTTCACCTAGTGATTTAACAACTCATTATAATCTGCGGTTTCTTTCATAAATGATATAATAACTCATCATCATCATCATCATCATCATCATATTAATATAAAAACTCTTGCATATCATCACCAACAACAGTACTAGGTAGCTAAAGATTATCATAAGCATTCATAAGACCACAAAAGCAAATAACTTTGATATTAAGTTCACGACGAAGGACACGGACATGAGAGGACAAATAGTAAGAGCATGAACTAGCTAATCACTCCTTCTGCTCTCTCTCGGGTAAGACAGCATAGAACATGTATAACTCTCCCGATTCACCATATTGGAGCATGCAGATGAACCTGTTTCCTAATCATGGGTTGCGCTTCTGATTGCAGCCCCCCTAGTACTTCTCTGCGATCATTCACAATTTTTCTCCAGTCTTTCACTATTAAGCATTCCTCGGTTGTAGAAATCCTGAATGCACTCATGTGCAATGTAGGATGTCTTGGTCGTAAGCTAACCATTGACATGTGACCTTTAGTACCGATCCACAGAGGCACAACTGTCATCGTGAGTCCCTATTGATGAACATCGTATAGTAACTGTTGGGGAACTCGGTATTTCAAAAATTTACCTACGATCATGCAAGATCTATCTAGGAGATGCATAGCAACAAGAGGGGGAGAGCATCTTCATACCCTTGAAGATCGCAAAGCGGAAGCGTTTATCAACGCGGTTGATGTAGTCGTACACCTTCACGATCCGTCCCGATCGAGTACCGAACATACGGCACCTCCGCATTCAGCACACGTTCAACTCGATGACGTCGTCGCCTTCTTGATCCAGCAAGACGGGCGAAGTAGCAGATGAGTTCCGGCAGCATGACGGCGTGGTGACGGTGTTGGTGAAGAACAATTAACGCAGGGCTTCGCCAAGCACTATGAAAACTATGACGGAGGATAAACTAGAGGGGACGGAGTTGCCGGCACATGGCTTGGTGTTTCTTGATGTGTCTTTGGTGCTAGCCCTGCCCCTCTATTTATATGTTGAGCCCTGGGGTCGAAACTTGGAGCAAAAGCCTCCTCAAAGCCGGTTTTGCCCGAAAGGCAAGAGTCCCACTCGGACTCCAGGACCAAACACCACAATCCTTGGCGTCTGACCCAGACACCATGGGCTATAGCGTCTGGCCTAGGGCCAGACGCCAAGGTCTCCGGAGTTTGGCCCCCTGGCCTCCGCAAAACTCCTTTTGCACCGACCTAAAGCCTTGTGGGCTTCACCCCTTGGCCGAACCATATCATCCTATATATCAATCTTTACCTGTGGACCATTCCAGAGCTCCTCGTCATGTCCGTGATCTCATCCGGGACTCCGAACAACATTCGGTCACCAACATACATAACTCATAAATACTATATCGTCAACGAACGTTAAGCGTGCAGACCCTACGGGTTCGAGAACTATGTAGACATGACCGAGACACTTCTCTGGTCAATAACCAATAGCGGAACCTGGATGCCCATATTGGCTCCTACATATTCTACGAAGATCTTTATCGGTCAAACCGCATAACAACATACGTTGTACCCTTTGTCATTGGTATGTTACTTGCCCGAGATTCGATCGTCCGTATCTCAATACCTAGTTCAATCTCGTTACCAGCAAGTCTCTTTACTCGTTCCGTAATGCATCATCCTGTAACTAACTCATTAGTCACATTGCTTGCAAGGCTTATAGTGATGTGCATTACCAAGAGGGCCCAGAGATACCTCTTCAATACTCGGAGTGACAAATCCTAATCTTGATCTATGCCAACTCAACAAACACCATCGAAGACACCTGTAGAGCATCTTTATAATCACCCAGTTACGTTGTGACGTTTGATAGCACACAAGGTGTTCCTCCGGTATTCGGGAGTTGCATAATCTCATAGTCTGAGGAACATGTATAAGTCATGAAGAAAGCAGTAGCAATGAAACTGTAACGATCATCATGCTAAGCTAACGGATGGGTCAAGTCAATCACATCATTCTCTAATGATGTGATCCCGCTTATCAAATGACAACTCTTTGTCCATGGCTAAGAAACTTAACCATCTTTGATTAACGAGCTAGTCAAGTAGAGGCATACTAGTGACACCTTGTTTGTTTATGTATTCACACATGTACAAAGTTTCCAGTTAATACAATTCTAGCATGAATAATAAACATTTATCATGATACAAGGAAATATAAATAACAACTTTATTATTGCCTCTAGGGCATATTTCCTTCAGTCTCCCACTTGCACTAGAGTCAATAATCTAGTTCACATCGTCATGTGATTTAACATGAATAGTTCACATATTTATGTGATTAGTTCACATCCCCATGTGACTAACACCCAAAGGGTTTACTAGAGTCAATAATCTACTTCACATCGCTATGTGATTAACACCCATAGAGTGAACATGTTTTTCTTGTGAGAGAAGTTTAGTCATCGGATCTGCCACATTCAGAGCCTTATGTATTTTGCAAATTTTCTATGTTTACAATGCTCTGCACAGAGCTACTCTAGCTAATCGCTCCCACTTTCAATATGTATCTAGATCGAGACATAGAGTCACCCAGATCAGTGTCAAAGCTTGCATTGACGTAACCCTTTACGATGAACTTTTTGTCACCTCCATAATCGAGAAACATGTCCTTAGTCAACTAAGGATAATTTTGACCGTTGTCCAGTGATCCAGGAGTGGATCACTATCGTACCCCCTTGCTAAACATGGAAAGGTACATAATAGGTCTAGTACACAACATAGCATACTTTATAGAACCTATGACTAAGGCATAGGGAATGACTTTTCATTCTCTTTCTATTTTCTGCCGTGGTCAGGTTTTGAGTCTTTACGCGACTTTACACCTTGCAACACATGCAAGAACTCCTTCTTTGACTATTCCATTCTGAACTACTTCAAAATCTTGTCAAGGTATGTACTCGTTGAAAATATATCAAGCGTCTTAATCTATCTCTATAGATCTTGATGCTCAATATGTAAGCAGCTTCACCGATGTCTTTCTTTGAAAAACTCCTTTCAGACACTCCTTTATGCTTTCTAGAAAATTCTACATTATTTCCGATCAACAATATGTCATTCACATATACTTATCAGAAATGTTGTAGTGCTCCCACTCACTTTCTTGTAAATACAGGCTTCGCCGCAAGTCTATATAAAACCATATGTTTTGATCACTTTATCAAAACATATATTCCAACTCCGAGATGCTTGCACCAGTCCTTAGATGGATCGCGGGAGCTTGCTCACTTTGTCAGCACCTTTAGGATTGGCAAAACCTTCTAGTTGCATCATATACAACTCTTCTTTAAGAAATCCATTAAGGATTGCAGTTTTGACATCCATTTGCCAGATTTCATAAAATGCGGCAACTGCTAACATGATTCGGACAGACTTTTAAGCATCGATACGGGTGAGAAAACTCATCGTAGTCAACACCTTGATCTTGTCGAAAACGTTTTGCGACAATTCGAGCTTTGTCGATAGTAACACTACTATCATCGCTCGTCTTTCTCTTGAAGATCCATTTATTCTCAATGACTCACTGATCATCCGGCAAGTCAATCAAAGTCCATACTTTGTTCTCATACATGGATCCCATCTCAGATTTCATGGCCTCAAGCCATTTTGCAGAATATGGGCTCATCGTCGCTTCCTCATAGTTCGTAGGTTCATCATGGTCAAGTAACATGACCTCCAGAACAGAATTACCGTACCACTCTGGTGTGGATCTTACTCTGGTTGACCTACGAGGTTCGGTAGTAACTTGATCAGAAGTTTCATGATTATCATCATTAGCTTCCTTACTAGTTGGTGTAGGAATCACTTGAACTGACTTCTGTGATTTACTACTTTCCAACTCGGAAGAAGGTACAATTACCTCATCAAGTTCTACTTTCCTCCCACTCACTTCTTTCGAGAGAAACTCCTTCTCTAGAAATGATACATTCTTAGCAACGAATATCTTGCCTTCGGATATGTGATAGAAGGTGTACCCAACAGTTTCTTTTGGGTATCCTATGAAGATGCACTTCTTCGATTTGGGTTTGAGCTTATCAGGTTGAAACTTTTTCACATAAGCATCACAACCCCAAACTTTAAGAAACGACAACTTTGGTTTCTTGCCAAACCATAGTTCATACGGTGTCATCTCAACGGATTTAGATGGTGCCCTATTTAACGTGAATGCAGCTGTATGTAATGCATAACCCCAAAACGATAGTGGTAAATCGGTAAGAGACATCATAGATCGCACCATATCCAATAAAGTACGATTACAACATTCAGACACACCATTATAATGTGGTGTTCCAGGTGGCGTGAGTTGCGAAACTATTCCACATTGTTTCAAATGAAGACGAAACTCATAACTCAAATATTCGTCTCCGTGATCAGATCGTAGAAACTTTATTTTCTTGTTACGATGATTTTCCACTTCACTCTGAAATACGTTGAACTTTTCAAATGTTTCCGACTTATGTTTCATTAAGTAGATATATCCATATCTGCTCAAATCATCTGTGAAGGTTAGAAAATAATGATACCTACCGCGAGCCTCAACACTCATCAGACCGCATACATCAGTATGTATTATTTCCAATAAGTCAGTTGCTTCTTCATGCGCTTTACACCAATATGACCTAAACGGCAGTGCCACAAATAAGTTGTACTATCATTATTAACTTTGCATCTTTTGGCTTCAATATTATAAATATGTGTATCACTACGATCGAGATTCAATAAACCATTCACCTTGGGTGTATGACCATAGAAGGTTTTATTCATGTAAACAGAATAACAATTATTCTTTGACTTTAAATGAATAACCGTATTGCAATAAACATGATCCAATCATATTATGCTCAATGAAAACACCAAATAACATTTATTTTAGATTCAACACTAATCCCGAAGGTAAAGGGGTGTGCGATGGTGATCTTATCAACCTTGGAATTACTTCCAACACACATCGTCACCTCGCCCTCAACTAGTCTTTGTTTATTTTGCAACTCCCGTTTCGAGTTACTACTTTTAGCAAATGAACCAATATCAAATATCGAGGGGTTTGCTATAAACACTAGTAAAGTACACATCAATAACATGTATATCAAATATACCTTTGTTCACTTTGCCATCCTTTTATCCGCCAAGTCTCTAGGGGAGTTCCACTTCCAGTGACCATTTCCTTTGTAGTAGAAGCACTCAGTTTCAGGCTTGGGTCTAGCTCTGTGCTTCTTCATGGGAGTGGCAACTTGCTTGCCATTATTCTCGAAGTTCCCTTTCTTTCCCTTGCCCTTTTACTTGAAACTAGTGGTCTTGTCAACCATCAACACTTGATGCTTTTCTTGATTTCTACCTTCGTTTTATTTTAGCACCGCGAAGAGCATGGGAATTGTTTTCGTCATCCCTTGCATATTATAGTTCATCACGAAGTTCTAGTAACTTGGTGATAGTGACTAGAGAACTCTTGTCAATTACTTTCTTATCTGGAATATTAACTCCCACTTGATTCAAGCAATTGTAGTACCCAGACAATCTGAGCACATGCTCACTGGTTGAGCTATTCTCCTCCATCTTGTAGGCAAAGTACTGTCAGGGGTCTTATACCTCTTGACATGGGCATGAGTATTAGATACCAATTTAAACTCTTGGAACATCTTATATTTTCCATGGCGTTCAAAAAGTTTTTGAAGTCCCGGTTCTAAGCCGCAAAGCATGGTGCACTAAACTATCAAGTAGTCATCATACCAAGCTTTGCCAAACGTTCATAACGTCTGCATCTGCTCCTGCAATAGGCCTGTCACCTAGCGGTGCATCAAGGATGTATTACTTCTATGCAGCAATGAGGATAATCCTCAGATAACGGAGCTAGTCCGCATCATTGCTACTAACATCTTTCAACATAGTTTTCTCTAGGAGCATATCAAAAATAAACGGGGAGCTACATCGCGAGCTATTGATCTACAACATAGATATGCAAATACTATCAGGACTAAGTTCATGATAAATTAAAGTTTAATTAATATATTACTTAAGAACTCTCACTTAGATAGACATCCCTCTAGTCATCTAAATGATCACATGATCCAAATCAACTAAACCATGTCCGATCATCACGTGAGATGGAGTAGTTTTCAATGGTGAGCATCACTATGTTGATCATATCTACTATATGATTCACGCCCGACCTTTCGGTCTCTAGTGTTCCGAGGCCATATCTGCATTTTCTAGGCTCATCAAATTTAACCCGAGTATTCTACGTGTTCAAAACTGGCTTGCACCCGTTGTATGTGAACGTAGAGCCTATCACAGCCGATCATCACATGGTGTCTCAGCACGAAGAACTTTCAGCAACGGTGCATACTCAGGAAAAACACTTATACCTTGAAATTTAGTGAGAGATCATCTTATAATGCTACCGTTGATCTAAGCAAAATAAGATGCATAAAGGATAAACATCAAATGCAATCAATATAAATGATATGATATGGCCATCATCATCTTGTGCCTTTGATCTCCATCTCCAAAGCACCGTCATGATCACCATCGTCACCGGCGCGACACCTTGATCTCCATCGTAGCATCACTGTCGTCTCGCCAACTATTGCTTCTACTACTATCGCTACCGCTTAGTGATAAAGTAAAGCAATTACATGGTGATTGCATTTCGTACAATAAAGCAACAACCATATGGCTCCTACCAGTTGCCGATAACTCTGTTACAAAACATGATCATCTCATACAATAAAATTTAGCATCATGTCTTGACCATATCACATCACAACAGTCCCTGCAAAAACAAGTTAGACATCCTATACTTTGTTGTTGCAAGTTTTACGTGGCTGCTACGGGCTGAGCAAGAACTGTTTTTACCTACGCATCAAAACCACAACGCGGTATAGTGATTGCTTTTTGATCTTCAGAAAGAATCATGTTCATTGAATCCGATTCAACTAAAGTTGGAGAAACTGACACCCACCAGCCACATGTGTGATAAGCACGCCGGGAGAACTAGTCTGGCGTAAGCGTACGCGTAATGTCGGTCTGAGCCGCTTCATCCAACAATACCGCTGAATCAAGAATCAACTAGTGACGGCTAGCAATATGTATATACCCACGCCCACAACTCCTTTGTGTTCTACTCGTGCATATTGTTGGAAATATACCCTAGAGGCAATAATAAAATTGTTATTATTATATTTCCTTGTTCATGATAATTGTCTATTGTTCATGCTATAATTGTGTTATCCGAAAATCGTAATACATGTGTGAATATATAGACTACAACATGTCCCTAGTAAGCCTCTAGTTGACTAGCTCGTTGATCAATAGATGGTTACGGTTTCTTGACCATGGACATTGGATGTCATTGATAACGGGATCACATCATTAGGAGAATGATGTGATGGACAAGACCCAATCCTAAGCATAGCACAAGATCGTGTAGTTCGTTTGCTAGCGCTTTTCTAAGTGTCAAGTATCATTTCCTTAGACCATGAGATTGTGCAACTCCCGGATACCGTAGGAGTGCTTTGGGTGTGCCAAACGTCACAACATAACTGGGTGGCTATAAAGGTACACTACAGGTATCTCCGAAAGTGTCTGTTGGGTTGGCATGAATCGAGATTGGGATTTGTCACTCCGTATGACGGAGAGGTATCTCTGGGCCCACTCGGTAATGCATCATCATAATGAGCTCAGTGTGACTAAGTAGTTGGTCACGGGATGATGTGTTATGGAACGAGTAAAGTGACTTGCCGGTAACGAGATTGAACAAGGTATTGGGATACCAACGATCGAATCTCGGGCAAGTAACGTACCGATTGACAAAGGGAATTGAATACGGGATTGACTGAGTCCTCGACATCGTGGTTCATCCAATGAGATCATCGTGAAATATGTGGGAGCCAACATGGGTATCTAGATCCCGCTGTTGGTTATTAGCCAGAGAGTTGTCTCAGTCATGTCTGCATGGTTCCTGAACCCGTAGGGTGTACACACTTAAGGTTCGGTGACGCTAGGGTTGTAGAGATATTAGTATGCGATAACCCGAAAGTTGTTCGGAGTCCCGGATGAGATCCCGGACGTCATGAGGAGTTCCGGAATGGTCCAGAGGTAAAGATTTATATATAGGAAGACCAGTTTCTGCCACCGGGAAAGTTTCGGGGGTCACCGGTATTGTACCGGGACCATCATAAGGGTCCCGGGGGTCCACCGGGTGGAGCCACCTATCCCGGCGGGCCCCATGGGCTGAAGTGGAAAGGGAACCAGCCCCTGGTGGGCTGGTGCACCCCCCTTGGGCCTTCCCCTGCGCCTAGGGTTAGAAACCCTAGGGGTGGGGGGTGCCTCCACTTGGCTTGGGGGCCAAGCCACCCCCTTGGCCGCCGCCCCCCATCTATATGGGATCTAGAGGGGCCATCACCCCCTGGCCCTTATATATAGTGGAGGGGAGGGAGGGCAGCCACACCCAAGTCCCTGGCGCCTCCCTCTCCCTCCGTGACACCTCTCCCTCTCGTTGGTGCTTGGCGAAGCCCTGCCGAGATCCCGCTGCTCCCACCAGCATGCCATCGTGCTTCTGGATCTCCATCAACCTCTCCTCTCCCCTTGCTGGATCAAGAAGGAGGAGACGTCTCTCCCAACCGTACGTGTGTTGAACGCGGAGGTGCCGTCCGTTCGGCGCTCGGTCATCGGTGATTTGGATCACGACGAGTACGACTCCATCAACCCCGTTCTCTTGAACGCTTCCGCTCGCGATCTACAAGGGTATGTAGATGCACTCCTCTTCCCCTCGTTGCTAGATGACTCCATAGATTGATCTTGGTGATGCGTAGAAATTTTTTAAATTTCTGCTACGTTCCCCAATAGTGGCATCATGAGCTAGGTCTATGCATAGTTTCTATGCACGAGTAGAACACAAGTTGTTGTGGGCGTTGATTTTGTCAATTTACTTGCCGTTACTAGTCTTATCTTGATTCGGCGGCATCGTGGGATGAAGCGGCCCGGACCGACCTTACACGTACGCTTACGTGAGACTGGTTCCACCGACTGACATGCACTAGTTGCATAAGGTGGCTAGCGGGTGTCTGTCTCTACCACTTTAGTCGGATCGGATTCGATGAAAAGGGTCCTTATGAAGGGTAAATATAAATTGGCATATCACATTGTGGTTTTGGCGTAGGTAAGAAACGTTCTTGCTATAAACCTATAGCAGCCACGTAAAAACTTGCAACAACAATTAGAGGACGTCTAACTTGTTTTTGCAGCATGTGCCATGTGATGTGATATGGCCAAAAGGATGTGATGAATGATATATGTGATGTATGAGATTGATCATGTTCTTGTAATAGGAATCACGACTTGCATGTCGATGAGTATGACAACCGGCAGGGGCCATAGGAGTTGTCTTAATTTATTTATGACCTGCGTGTCAACATAAACGTCATGTAATTACTTTACTTTATCGCTAACCGTTAGCCATAGTAGTAGAAGTAATAGTTGACGAGACAACTTCATGAAGACACGATGATGGAGATCATGATGATGGAGATCATGGTGTCATGCCGGTGACGACGATGATCATGGAGCCCCGAAGATGGAGATCAAAAGGAGCAAAATGATATTGGCCATATCATGTCACTATTTGATTGCATGTGATGTTTATCATGTTTTACATCTTATTTGCTTAGAACGACGGTAGCATAAACAAGATGATCCCTCGCAATAATGTCAAGAAAGTGTTCCCCCTAACTGTGCACTATTGCTAAGGTCCATTGTTCCGAAGCACCACGTGATGATCGGGTGTGATAGGTTCTAACGTTCGCATACAACGGGTGTAAGCCAGATTTACGCACGCAATACACTTAGTTGACTTGACGAGCCTAGCATGTACAGACATGGCCTCGGAACACGGAAGACCGAAAGGTCGAACATGAGTCGTATAGAAGATACGATCAACATGAAAATGTTCACCGATGATGACTAGTCCGTCTCACATGATGATCGGGCACGGCCTAGTTGACTCGGATCATGTATCACTTAGATGACTAGAGGGATGTCTATCTGAGTGGGAGTTCATTAATAATTTGATTAGATGAACTTAATTATCATGAACATAGTCTAAAATCTTTGCAATGTGTCTTGTAGATCAAATGGCCCACGCTAATGTTGTCCTCAACTTCAACGCGTTCCTAGAGAAAACCAAGCTGAAAGACGATGGTAGCAACTATATGGACTGGGTCCGGAACTTGAGGATCATCCTCATAGCTGCCAAGAAAGCATATGTCCTTGAAGCACCGCTAGGTGAAGCACCACCCCCAGCAAACCAAGACGTTATGAATGCTTGGCAGTCCCGTGTTGATGATTACTCCCTGGTTCAGTGCGGCATGCCTTACAGCTTAGAACCGGGGCTCCAGAAGCGTTTTGAGCAACATGGAGCATATGAGATGTTCCAAGAGCTGAAAATGGTTTTCCAAGCTCATGCCTGGGTCGAGAGATATGAAGTCTCCGACAAGTTCTACAGTTGTAAGATGGAGGAGAATAGTTCCGTCAGCAAGAACATACTCAAAATGTCTGGGTTGCACAACTGCTTGTCTCAGCTGGGAGTTAATCTCCCGGATGATGCGGTCGTTGACAGAATCCTTCAGTCGCTCCCACCTAGCTACAAGAGCTTTGTGATGAACTTCAATATGCAGGGGATGGAAAAAGACCATTCCTAAGGTATATTCGATGCTGAAATCAGTGGAGGTGGAAATCAAAAAGGAACATCAAGTGTTGATGGTGAATAAAACCACTAAGTTCAAGAAAGGCAAGGGTAAAAAGAACTTCAAGAAGGACGGCAAGGGAGTTGCCGCGCCCGGTAAGCAAGCTGCCGGGAAGAAGCCAAAGAATGGACTCAAGCCCGAGACTGAGTGTTTTTATTGCAAGGGAAGTGGTCACTGGAAGCGGAACTGCCCCAAGTACTTAGCGGACAAGAAGGCCGGCAACACCAAAGGTATATGTGATATACATGTTATTGATGTGTACCTTACCAGTACTCGTAGTAGCTCCTGGGTATTTGATACCGGTGTGGTTATTCATATTTGTAACTCAAAACAGGAGCTGCGGAATAAGCGGAGACAGGCGAAGGACGAGGTGACGATGCGCGTCGGGAATGGTTCCAAGGTCGATGTGATTGTCGTCGGCACGCTACCTCTGCATTTACCTACGGTATTAGTTTTAAACCTCAATAATTGTTATTTAGTGCCAGCTTTGAGCATGAACATTGTATCAAGATCTCGTTTAATACGAGATGGCTACTCATTTAAATCCGAGAATAATGGTTGTTCTATTTATATGAGAGATATGTTTTATGGTCATTCCCCGCTGGTCAATGGTTTATTCTTATTTAATCTTGAACGTGATGTTACACATATTCATAGTGTGAATACCAAAAGATGTAAGGTTGATAATGATAGTCCCACATACTTATGGCATTGCCGCCTTGGTCACATTGGTGTCAAACGCATGAAGAAACTCCATGTAGATGGACTTTTGGAGTCTCTTGATTATGAATCATTTGACACGTGCGAACCATGCCTCATGTGCAAAATGACCAAGACTCTGTTCTCCGGAACAATGGAGCGACCAACCAACTTATTGGAAATCATACATACTGATGTCTGCAGTCCAATGAGTGTTGAGGCTCGCGGTGGCTATCGTTATGTTCTCACGCCCACTGATGACTTGAGTAGATATGGGTATGTCTACTTAATGAAACACAAGTCTGAGACCTTTGAAAAGTTCAAGGAATTCCAGAGTGAGGTTGAGAATCAACGTGACAGGAAAATCAAGTTCTTGCGATCAGATCGTGGGGGAGAATATTTGAGTCACGAATTTGACATGCACTTAAGGAAATGTGGAATAGTTTCACAACTCACGCCGCCTGGAACACCTCAGCGTAATGGTGTGTCCGAACGTCGTAATCGCACTCTATTGGATATGGTGCGATCTATGATGTCTCTTACCGATCTACCACTGTCATTTTGGGAATATGCTTTAGAGACCGCCGCATTCACTTTAAATAGGGCTCCGTCGAAATCCGTTGAGACGACACCATATGAATTATGGTTTGGGAAGAAACCTAAGATGTCGTTTCTAAAAGTTTGGGGATGCGATGCTTACGTGAAGAAACTTCAACCTGAAAAGCTCGAACCCAAATCGGAAAAATGCGTCTTCATAGGATACCCTAAAGAAACTATTGGGTATACCTTCTACCTCAGATCCGAAGGCAAGATCTTTGTTGCCAAGAATGGATCCTTTCTAGAGAAAGAGTTTCTCTCGAAAGAAGTAAGTGGGAGGAAAGTAGAACTTGATGAATTATTGCCTCTTGAACCGGAGAGTGGCGTAGCTCAGGAAAATGTTCCTGAGGTGCCTGCACCGACTAGAGATGAAGTTAATGATGATGATTATGAAACTTCAGATCAAGTTGCTACTGAACTTCGTAGGTCCACAAGGACACGTTCCGCACCAGAGTGGTACGGCAACCCTGTCCTGGAAATCATGTTGTTAGACAATGGTGAACCTTCGAACTATGAAGAAGCGATGGCGGGCCCAGATTCTAACAAATGGCTGGAAGCCATGAAATCCGAGATAGGATCCATGTATGAAAACGAAGTATGGACTTTGACTGATTTGCCCGATGATCGGCGAGCCATAGAAAATAAATGGATCTTTAAGAAGAAGACAGACGCGGATGGTAATGTGACCATCTAAAAGGCTCGGCTTGTCGCTAAGGGTTATCGACAAGTTCAAGGGGTTGACTACGATGAGACTTTCTCACCCGTAGCGAAGGTGAAGTCCGTCCGAATCATGTTAGCAATTGCCGCATTCTATGATTATGAGATATGGCAAATGGACGTCAAAACAACATTCCTTAATGGTTTCCTTAAGGAAGGATTGTACATGATGCAACTGGAAGGTTTTGTCGATCCTAAGAATGCTGACAAGGTGTGGAAGCTCCAACGCTCAATCTATGGGTTGGTGCAAGCATCTTGGAGTTGGAACATTCGTTTTGATGAGATGATCAAAGCGTTTGGGTTTACACAGACTTATGGAGAAGCCTGCATTTACAAGAAAGTGAGTGGGAGCTCTGTAGCATTTCTCATATTGTATGTGGATGACATACTATTGATGGGAAATGATATAGAATTCTTGGAAAGCATAAAGGCCTACTTGAACAAGTGTTTTCAATGAAGGATCTTGGAGAAGCTGCTTACATATTAGGCATCAAGATCTATAGAGATAGATCGAGACGCCTCATTGGTCCTTCACAGAGTATGTACCTTGACAAGATATTGAAGAAGTTCAATATGGATCAGTCAAAGAAGGGGTTCTTGCCTGTGTTGCAAGGTACGAGATTGAGCACGGCTCAATGCCCGACCATGGCAGAAGATAGAGAAAAGATGAGTGTCGTCCCCTATGCCTCGGTCATAGGGTCTATCATGCATGCCATGCTGTGTACCAGACCTGATGTAAACCTTGCTGTAAGTTTGGTAGGAAGGTACCAAAGTAATCCCGGCATGGAACATTGGACGGCGGTCAAGAATATCCTGAAGTACCTGAAAAGGACTAAGGATATGTTTCTCGTTTATGGAGGTGACGAAGAGCTCGTCGTAAAGGGTTACGTCGATGCTAGCTTCGACACAGATCTGGATGACTCCAAGTCACAAACTGGATACGTGTATATTTTGAATGGCGGGGCAGTCAGCTGGTGCAGTTGCAAGCAAAGCGTCGTGGCGGGATATACATGTGAAGCGGAGTACATGGCAGCCTCGGAGGCAGCACAAGAAGCAATCTGGGTGAAGGAGTTCATTACCGACCTAGGAGTTATTCCTAATGCGTCGGGCCTGATGACTCTCTTCTGTGACAACACTGGAGCTATTGCCCTTGCCAAGGAGCCCAGGTTTCACAGGAAGACCAGGCATATCAAGCGTCGCTTGAACTCCATTCGTGAAAATGTTCAAAATGGAGACATAGATATTTGTAAAGTGCATACAGACCTGAATGTCGCAGATCCGTTGACTAAACCTCTCCCTCGAGCAAAACAAGATCAACACCAGAACTCTATGGGTGTGTCTAAGATTATAGTTTGTCGGAGCCCAATAAGGTTTATGATTTATACTTTTGCATTGTGAATAGATCATCACTTGAACATAAGTAATCATATGACAAAATCTATATATGTTGCTGTTATGAGAATAATCATGATGCCTTCATGTCTGTATTTTATTTTTATCGACGCCTCTACCTCTAAACATGAGGATATATTTATTGTTATCGGCTTTTCGATTGAGGACAAGCGAGGTCTAAGCTTGGGGGAGTTGATACGTCCATTTTGCATCATGCTTTTATATCGATATTTATTGCATTATGGACTGTTATTTCACTTTATGTCACGATACTTATGGCTATTCTCTCTTATTTTACAAGGTTTACATAAGGAGGGAGAATGCCAGCAGCTGGAATTCTGGTCTAGAAAAGGAGCAAATATTAGAGACCTATTCGGCGTAACTTCAAAAGTCCTGAAACTCCATGGAATGTCTTAAAAGAAATAAAGAAAAATACACGCCAAAGATGAAGGCCAGGGGGCCCACACCCTGCTCACGAGGGTGGGGGGCGCCCCCCCCCCAGGGCGCGCCCCCTACCTTGTGGGCCCCCTGGTGGCTCTCCGACGCCCATCTTCTCCTATATGAGGTCTTTCGATGAGAAAAAAAATAAGAGGGAACTTTTCGGGAAGAGACTCCGCCGCCACGAGGCGGAACCTTGGCGGATCCAATCTAGAGCTCCGGCAGAGCTGTTATGCCAGGGAAACTTCCCTCCGGGAGGGGAAATCATCACCATCGTCATCACCAACGCTCCTCTCATCGGGAGAGGGCAATCTCCATCAACATCTTCACCAGCACCATCTCATCTCCAAACCCTAGTTCATCTCTTGTATCCAATTCTTGTCTCAAAGTCCGGGATTGGTGCTAGTAGGTTGCTAGTAATGTTGATTACTCCTTGTAGTTGATGCTAGTTGGTTTAATTGGTGGAAGATCATATGTTCAGATCCTATATGCATATTATTACCCCTCTGATTATGAACATGAATATGCTTTGTGGTTAATTACGTTCGTTCCTGAGGACAAGGGAGAAGTCTTGCTATGAGTAGTCATGTGAATTTCGTATTCGTTTGATATTTTGATAAGATGTATGTTGTCTAGCCTCTAGTGGTGTTATGTGAACGTCGACTACATAACACTTCACCATTATTTGGGCCTAGAGGAAGGCATTGGGAAGTAATAAGTAGATGATGGGTTGCTAGAGTGACAGAAGCTTAAACCCTAGTTTATGCGTTGCTTCGTAAGGGGCTGATTTGGATCCATATGTTTCATGCTATGGTTAGGTTTACCTTAATACTTTTGTTGTAGTTGCGGATGCTTGCAATAGAGGTTAATCATAAGTGGGATGTTTGTTCAAGTAAGAACAGCACCCAAGCACCGGTCCACCCACATATCAAATTATTAAAGTATCGAACGTGAATCATATGAATGTGATGAAAACTAGCTTGACGATATTCCCATGTATCCTCGGGAGCGCTTTTCCTATTATAAGAGTTTGCTCCGGCTTGTCCTTTGCTACAAAAGGATTGTGCCACCTCGCTGCACTTTATTTACTTTTGTTACTTGTTTCTCGTTACAACCTATCTTATCACAAAACTATCTGTTACCATTTATTTCAGTACTTGCAGAGAATACCTTGCTGAAAACCGCTTATCATTTCCTTCTGCTCCTCATTGGGTTCGACACTCTTACTTATCGAAAGGACTACGATAGATCCCCTATACTTGTGGGTCATCACGTCGCCCGGGGTGGAACCCACGCTGCTTCTCAGCATGGATGGGACGGTGCTATCCAATGTTGGATCATCCGCTAGCTGTTGCAGCTGCTGAGACCCCCTTTGCTGGGTAAGTGAGTCGATCTGCTCCTGCTGCAGCTGAAATTTGAATGCCAAGTCCACGTGCGCTGATTCTAGGCCTTGAAGGCGTTCATAGTCCAGCTTCCTCTGCTCCTCCTCCATCTTCCTCTTCTTCTCCTCCTCAATCTTCTTTCTCGCACGGGTTCTATAGTCGGCGTTCCAGTCCGAAAACCCCTCATACCACGGAATAGCACCCTTGCCTCATGTTCTTCCCGGGTGTTCAGGATTTCCCAGGGCACGCGTAAGCTCGTCGTTCTCTCTGTTGGGCTCGAACACCCCCGATCGAGCCTCTTCTATTGCAACAAGTAGCTTATCTTCGGCTCCGTCCAGACATGCCTTCTTCGAAACTTTGCCTGTCTTCGGGTCCAACTCCCCCCCATGCGCATAGAACCAAGTCCTGCACCTGGGGGGCCAGCTCAATGTTTCTGGAGTGACACCTGCATCCTCCATCTCTTTCTCAGACTTATCCCACTTAGGCATTCCCACCGCGTAGCCACCTGGCCCCAGCTTATGGAACTTATCCTTTTTTGCGGCATTGGCCTTGTTTATTCTCGACCGTTCCTTAGATAATTCCGATTCCTTGAATTTCACGAAATCGGCCCAATGAGCACTTTGCTTCTCTGGTGTTCCCTTGAATACTGGAGTCTTCTTTCCTCCCTTGACGTACTGGTCCCATACACGATTCTTGTGGTTGTTGAATGCAACCGCCATCTTCCTAAGAGTAGTGTCCTTGACTTTCTCCACATCTGCATCTGTGAAATGATATGGTAGGGTGAAATGTTCCATTAGCGTTTCCCAAAGCAGAAGTTTTTGTCTGTCATCGACAAAAGTAAGATCTGGACGTGGCTTTGCTGGCTCTCTCCATTCTTGAAGGGAGATCGGGAGTTGGTCCTTCACAAGAACTCCGCACTGACGAATGAACTTGTCCGCAATCTTCTTAGGCGCTAATGGTTCGCCATTAGGTTTGATGGCCTCGATATTGTACTTTACGCCCTCCTTCAACTTTCTGTTCGGGCCTCGTACTGTCCTGCTGCCTGAAGATTTGCCTGATCCGGATGGCTGAAAGAAGAAAGATCGACTCGTTAATATATATCTTCAAGTCATTTAAAATATGTGATGATCACCAGATGCCTGCTTATATAAATATACCTCGCCGGTCTTTGTTGTTTCAAGATCAACATTTTCTTCGTCATGTTCATAATTCATGGCTTCATCAATTCGGTCGTCGCGATCGAATATCATATCACCCTCCCCGGTGTTGTTTAGATATTCGGAGCCATTATAATATTCTTCATTCTGATCATCATCTGGCCCGCGAGGATTGCGTATGATATTGAACAGGGCCTCTTCTCCCTCTCTACCGGTATTGTCCGCCATAGGTTTTATTTAACTAATCCAAAAGAAATATATTTAAATTACAATGCATGGATGCAATCAATTAATAAGGAAAAACTGAATCAATCATAGTACATAATAAGCATCATCGAATATAATCTCGAAAACGTCGTCTCGAATAATAGATATAATCTCGAATACATCATCTCGAATAATATATATAATCTCGAATAAATCATCTCGAATATTATATATTGAATACATCAGTAGCTAGCTAGCTAATAAAGATCGAATACTAAAGAGTAATCTAGGCGGTGGACAACCAAAGTGAAGGAACCATCACTTGATCATAGCTCAGGTGATCTCCCCAAAGAACCTTCCAGGTATTGGAGAACCTGACGTTCATAGCAGCCATGTAGCGATGAACGTGCTCGTCCTCCTCCCTGACACAGTGACGTACCACCTCCTGCGGGGCCGGCTCCCTCTGCATCGAAAGTGGCCCACGCGAATGCCACCAAAGGAGATCAGGGTCGACGACGGGACCCGGGGCCGGGTTCCTCACCATGCGTCGCGCCCTTGAAGGTAGCACCTCCCAGTGCCAGCCCGGCGGAGCCCAGTCCCGGACATGGGTCCTCTGAAGCAGGATGTCGTCGCGAACTGGTCGACGGCGAGGATGCGGGTCGGGCATCGTCGACAACAAATACTATATGCCGCAAAAGTAAAGTAACATTTTTTAAATGATGGATTGTGATTTCATATATGCAAATTCTAAATTTTATAACTAAAACTAACATTTCTAATATTTCTATAACTAAACTAATTTCTAATATTTCTATAACTAAAAAACATTTCTATATAACTAACATTTCTAATGTAACCAACATTTCTAATATTTCTATATAACTAACATTTCTACATAACTAACATTTCTAATATTTCTATAACTAAAAAACATTTCTATATAACTAACATTTCTAATATTTCTATAACACAGTGTGTGTGTGTGTGGCCGGGGCAGGAGTTCACCGGCGAGGCGCGACAACGGGGGGCAGCGACGGGGACGGAGACGGGCGGTGACGACGGGGATGGGGACGGGGCGGCGACGACGAGGACGGGGACGGGCCGGGCGGGGACGACGGGAGGAC
>NC_041384.1:761191121-761213836 GCF_002162155.2 Triticum dicoccoides
ACGGGGCGGGGCGCGGCGACGGGGCGCGGCGCAGCGACGGGGACGACGGGGACGGGGACGGGGACGGCGACGGACAGCGATGGGGGCGGCGACGGATGGCGACGAGGGCGGCGACGAGGGGCGGTGGCGACGGGGCAGAGGAGAAAGAAGCAGAGGGAGAGATGAGAAACTGACAGATTTTTTGAAGTGTTTTCTTATGTAGAACAACCTCTAGTACCGGTTGAAGCCACCAACCGGTACTGAAGGTCTGTTTTGGATAGGCCAAGCGGCGGGAACGGCACCCCTTTAGTACCGGGTGGTGGCTCCAACCGGTACTAAAGAACCCCCCTTTAGTACCGGTTTGAGCCACCACCCGGTACTAAAGGGGGTGCGCTGGCGCAGGTGCGGTGCGAAATGTTTAGTCCCACATCGCTAGCCGAGGGGCATCCGCACTGGTTTATAAGCCCCAGTGCGGTAGCTCTCTCGAGCTCCTCTCCAAAGCAGGCCTACTGGGCCTAAATGTTCTGTGCTGCCCTGTAGGCCTACTGGGTCTTTGAGGGCCTGCATCCTAGCCCAACAACAAGTTGGGTTTCTAGTTGTATGCAGACCGTTGTAGCGCAGTTGGCGGGCTATTTTTTGCTTTATTTATTTTTGAGTTGTTTTTGCTGTATTTAGAGTTTCTTTGTGAATATTTTTGCTTTACGTACAAAAAATTACAAACTTTCTGTTAGTGCCAGTAGTTTACAAATTTGAATAGTTTAAATTTTGAATTATTTGAAATTTGTGTGAATCACTAGTTTGTGAATAACTTAACTTTGAAAATCGATTTTTCAGTGATTCTTTTTTTTTATGTTTAATATTAGTGTGTTTTATCATTATATTCAATTTGGTAATGCTTAGGTTATCTAAAAGATGAAATGCCTTTGTAACGGATGAGTTTTCGTCCGAAACCCTGATACTTCGAAAGAGATTATCCATTTTGTACACGAAGTGCATCCAGTTTTTGCAGTAACCCTCTCTAGTTTTTTGCACATGCTATGTGGGTGAAATTATGATACCATGGCAACTTTCAACCTTTTCTGAGTTCATTTGAAATGCTTTTCAATTTCAGGGTCATTTAGCTGAAAAAATCAGTAAATGCATGAAAGAATTTGTTTGCACATAAAATTTCTTCGCGCTTCAAATGCCAGAACACATAACTACCCTAACTATTACAAAGATTCCCTCCTGGGTGTGAAACATAGAAGAAAGTGATGATAGTGAAGCCGATCACATCCCAGATCATTGGGTGTGAAACTTTTTCTTCGCGTGTGTCCCTTTGTGCCGTAACCATGGAAAATCTTCATCATTTAACTGGATGCTCGGGTCAATATTCACTGTGAATGGAGCAATTTCATCAAACTTTTCATAATCTTCTGACATGTCTGTCTTGTCATCCACTCCCATGATGTTTCTCTTCCTAGAAAGAACTATGTGGCGCTTTGGCTCATCGTATGATGCATTCGCTTCCTTATATTTTCTTTTTCTCGGCTTGGTAGACATATCCTTCACATAGAAAACATGTGCCACATCATTAGCTAGGACGAATGGTTCATCTACATACGCAAGATTGTTGAGATCCACTGTTGTCATTCCATACTGCCGGTCTTCCGTTACCCCGCCTCGTGTCATATTGACCCATTTGCACCGAAACAAAGGGACCTTCAAACCACGTCCATAGTCAAGTTATCATATCTCTTCTATGTAACCATAATATGTTTCTTTCCCATCTTGGTTGTTGCATCAAAGCGGACACCACTGTTTTGGTTGGTGCTCTTCTTATCTTGGGCGATCGTGTAAAATATATTACCATTTATCTCGTACCCATTGAAAGTCATTATATTCGAAGATGGTAACTGGGACAACGAGTACTGGTCATCTTCAATAGAGGCGTCATGCATGGTACGTGTCTGCAACCAGCCGGCGAAACTCCTGGTTTGTTCACATGTAATCCAGTCATCAGACCGCCCCGGGTGTTTGGAGCGTAGAAAATTCTTGTGTTCGTCCATATACGGAGCCACCAAGGCGGAATTCTGTAGAACTGTGTAGTGTGCTTCAGTTAGAGAATGTTCGTCCATATATATTATTTGATCCCCTCCTAGCGTGCCTTTTCCATCCAGTCTGCCCTTATGCCGCGATTCAGGAACACCAATCGGCTTAAGGTCAGGAATAAAGTCAATACAAAACTCAATGACCTCCTCATTTTCATGGCCCTTGGAGATGCTTCCTTCTGGCCTAGCACGGTTATGAACATATTTCTTTAAGACTCCCATGAACCTCTCAAAGAGGAACATATTGTGTAGAAATATGGGACCCAAAACGTTAATCTCTTTGCATAGGTGAACTAGGACGTGCGTCATGATGTTGAAGAAGGATGGTGGGAACACCAACTCGAAACTAACAAGACATTGCACCAAATCATTCCCTAACCTTGATATGATTTCTGGATCGATTACCTTCTGAGAGATTGCATTGAGGAATGCACATAGCTTCACAATGGCTAATCGAACATTTTCCGGTAGAAGCCCCCTCAATGCAACCAGAAGCAGTTGCGTCATAATCACGTGGCAGTCATGAGACTTTAGGTTCTGGAACTTTTTCTTTGTCATGTTTATTATTCCCTTTATATTCGACGAGAAGCCAGACGGTACCTTAATATTGAGCAGGCATTCAAAAAAGATTTACTTCTCTTCTTTGGTAAGAGCGTAGCTGGCATGACCCTGATGTATGTCGTCTTTTCCGTGCATACGTTGCTGGTCCTCCCGTGCCTCAGGTGTACCATACACGCCCAAGAAGCCAAGCAGGGTCACGCAAAGATTCTTCGTCACGTGCATCACGTCGATTGCGGAGCGGACCTCTAGGTCTTTCCAATAGGGCAGGTCCCAAAATATAGATTTCTTCTTCCACATGGGTGCGTGTCCGTCAGCGTCATTCGGAACAGGTTGTCCGTCAGGACCCTTTCCAAAGACTACTTTCAAATCCTTGACCATATCATGTACATCAGCACCAGTACGGTGGCGAGGCTTCGTCCAGTGATCTGCCTCACCTTTGAAATGCTTGTCTTTCTTTCTTATGGCATGCCTGCTCGGAAGAAATCAACGATGTCCTAGGTACACATTCTTCTTACAATTAGCCAAATATATACTGTCGGTATCGTCCAAACAATGCGTGCATGCGCGGTATCCCTTGTTTGTCTATCCTAAAAGGTTACTGAGAGCAGGCCAATCATTGATGGTCATGAACAGCAACGCCTTTAGGTCAAATTCTTCCCCCATGTGCTCATCCCACGCACGTACACCTGTTCCATTCCACAGCTGTAAGAGTTCTTCAACTAATGACCTTAGGTACACATCAATATCGTTGTCGGGTTGCTTAGGGCCTTGGATGAGCACTGGCATCATAATGAACTTCCGCTTCATGCACAACCAAGGAGGAAGGTTATACAAACATAGAGTCACAGGCCAGGTGCTATGGTTGCTGCTCCGCTCCCCAAAAGGATTAATGCCATCTGCGCTTAGACCAAACCATATGTTCCTTGTGTCATCTGCAAACTCCTTCCCGTACTTTCTCTCGATTTTTCTCCACTGCGACCCATCAACGGGTATTCTCAACTTTCCGTCTTTCTTACGGTCTTCTCTGTGACATCGCATCGCCTTGGCATGCTCTTTGTTTTGGAACAAACATTTCAACCGTGGTATTATAGGAGCATACCACATCACCTTGGCAGGAATCTTCTTCCTGGGGCACTCGCCCTCGACATCACCAGGGTCATCGCGGCTGATCTTATAGCGCAATGCACTGCATACTGCGTAAGCGTTCAAATCCTCGTACTCACCGCAGTAGAGGATGCAATCATTAGGGCATGCATGTATCTTCTGCACCTCTAACCCTAGAGGGCAGACACTCATCTTTGCTTCATACGTACTCTCGGGCAATTCGTTGTCCCTTGGAAGCATATTCTTTATCATTACCAGCAACTTTCCAAATCCCTTGTCAGATACACCATTCTCTGTCTTCCATTGCGGTAATTCCAGTGTGGTGCCAAGCTTTTTCTTGTCACCTACGCAATTCGGGTACAACAATTTTTTGTGATCCTCTAACATGCGCTGCAACTTCTTCTTCTTCTCCAAATCACTTGTGCAGTTTCTCTTTGCATCGGCAACGGCCCGACCTAGATCATTAACGGGCTCATCTGATGCCTCTTCTTCAGCTTCTTCCCGCATTGCCGGCTCAGCTTCTTCCCTCATTGTTGTATCATCATATTGAGGGAACCCATGGCCAGGATAGCTATCGTCGTCCTCTTCTTCTTCATTGTCTTCCATCATAACCCCTCTTTCTCCATGCTTGGTCCAAACATTATAGTGGCGCATGAAACCGGACTCAAACAGGTGGACGTGAATGGTTCTTGACATAGAGTAGTTGTGACCATTCTTATAGCCAGCACATGGACAAGGCATAAAACCATCCGCTCGCTTGTTTTCCTTAGCCGCAAGCAGAAAAGTATGCATGCCATTAATGAACTCGGGAGAGCATCGGTCATCGTACATCCATTGCCGGCTCATCTTCAATACACAGCACCGAAAACACCAAATTAATACAATACATAAAGTTCATACAACACTTAAATGCAACAAACAAATAACTCTCTAGCTAAAGAATTTAAATACAACAACAAATGCGATCAAGATCGCAACTAAGGTAACAATTGATCCAACATCATAATGATACCAAGCCTCACTATGAATGGCATATTTTCTAATCTTTCTAATCTTCAAGCGCATTTTCTTCATCTTAATATTGTGATCAACGACGACATCGGCAACATGCAACTCCCATTCCATCTTCTCCCCCTCAATTCTTTTCAATTTTTCCTTCAAATCCTCGTTTTCTCTTTCAACTAAATTTAACCTCTCGACAATAGGGTCAGTGGAATTTCCGGTTCAACTACCTCCTACATACAAATATCTATGTCAACTTAATGGGCATGGTTTGTCATAAACACGAAATGCAACAAATAGTTTTAAAAGATAATATACCACATCTGAATCATAACCCGGATGAGGGCCGACGGGGACGGATATCTAAACCATGGCACTATGCATAAGAAACAACGTATGGGTAAGATAATTATACGAGTAACTATATATCCAAGTCACACAAACATCAATTTTTTTATATGAAACATTCATGAACAAGAGGCTCACCACAAGGTGGTGCCGGCGACGAGACGTTGCGGGCGATCGACGGTGGTTACGGCGGAGATTTAGAAGGCACTAAGTAAACCACACCTACATATGCAAACTAAGTGTTATTTTTGACCTCAAATTGCATATAAATCAAATACTAGCACATATATATAATTCCTCCCAAATTACTAAACTCAAAAATCAATCACTATATAAAGCATTGCACGAGCTATTCTAGCAATGAGAGATGAAAGGACAAAGTTGCTAACCTTTGTGATCATTTGAATGGATGGGGGCCTTCGAATCTTGACAAATTTTGGGCAAAATGTGTGATGAGCTTGAGAGGAAGAGGGAAAGAACAGAGAGGAGAGGGGAAAGGGGAAGAACATAGTGAGCTCGGGTGGACGAAGGGTGTATGTAGGACAACCTTTAGTAGCGGTTCGTGATACGACCCGGTACTAAAGGTGCTGGAGGGGCCCCAGACTGACAACATCCTGCCACCACTCACTTTAGTACCGGTTCGTGGCACGAACCGGTGCTGAAGGTTCACCACAAACCGGTACTAATAATGTCTGCCCGCCAAGCCGTTGGAACCAGCACTAATGGACACATTAGTGCCGACTCAAATTCAAACCGGCACTAATGTGCTTCACATTTGACCCTTTTTCTACTAGTGCATCCCATGGAATTCTTTTCCTCTTAACTTCTCATGCTCAAAATTGGTTACCTATAACTATGTATCTATCATTTTAAATTTTACTTAATTACAAGAACTAATATTCAAGATAGGTAATGTGATGATGCATTCTATTTGTTGGTTGAATAAATAACTAGTATCACAAGCCAAGACTAAATACCTTGATTCATATTTTCCAATTGTATAGTCGGAGTATCTTCGCGTGTAACTCAAAATACTAGCCACTAATAAAGCAAGGTGAGCTTCACTGACTTTTTTATCCGTTCATCATCAAAATTTATTTTTCTATCCGAGGTGGTACTAAATTTTTGTGCGTCCATCTGTATTTTCAACAATCACGAATTTCGTACTCGGCCCGCACATAATGTGGCATAGTAAAGCCAGCCTACTTATTTGCCTGCCCATGTAGCTTCAAAAAGCCTATTTCTCGCCCTGGGCAGTAGATAGTTTGAGTTCGCACCGGGCGCCCAAGACTGGGCTGGCCCGTTTTGTTTTTCCGTCCAAATTTATTTTTATTTTTACCTTATTTGGTAATTCAAAATTATCAAAAAAAGTTTAGAATCTTAATTTTTGTAAAAGTTTTGAAAAATATTTGAATTAGAATATTGTGTTCACGGTTTTAAAATTATTTGGAACATTAATTCATTTTCTTGTTCAGATTTTTTTCAAAATAAGAAATATTCCAAAATAGTGTGTGATTTAAAAAATTATTCTAAAAATGAAATATATTCTTCTTTTAGTAAAATGTTCACAAATTCAAAATAACGTCAGAGTTGAAGAACACATTTTGTTCTGAATGTTGAAAACATGTTCCGTTTTCAAAAGCCAGCCGCAAATAAAAAAAATGTTTGAGTTTTGATAGAAGATTTTTGTGTTCAAAAAATGATGTTATTTCAAAAAAATCATGCTTTTTAAAAAAATGGACGGAATATTAAAAACATTGTTCGTAATTTCAAAAAATGCTCATGTTTCAAAGAATATTCGGCAATTTATATTTAATAAAATCAAAAAGTATTTTATATCTAACGTTGCAATATGTTCTTAAATATTCACGCTGGCCATTGGTTAGTAGTAGGCGTTTGTTGCCGTGGCTAGCGGCACGTGGTCCGTTCTTTAAGGTCATGTGTTTGAGTGTTCCACACGTCGTTTTTTGGATTATAGCTCGTGCCTTTCAAATACAGGTTATTTCGTTGCCGGCCAATGGGCTGGCCCAGACGCGAACTGTTATGCGTTCCACGCGCTATTTAACGCAACTAGCATCATATAGTAGGTCCCACACGGCTGCCGTAAGAAAAGAAAAAATATGTGTATAGATTTTGTTTCGTCCATTCCACACGTAGCTCCCCAATTTTTTCGGTTGTCCCCCAGGTGGGCCAAACTGGACCTACCACACATTTCTTTTTTTGTCGGACGGACGGGCAAAAACTCGGCTAGCTTGCAGTTACGATAGGAACAATCTCATCTTGAAATTTTATACAAAATAACACCAGTTTTTATATGTCCATAAGTTGTCTGGAAATAAGGAAGTTATGTGAGAATAAGGAGGTTGTTTCGAGAATTATGAGCAGAACGAGGGAACTTGCCAATAAAAGACAATAAAAGACAATATGCTGGAGATAACTTGCACGTGCCATGCTGGTTGGCTATAATGGGAAAAAAATGTGGACACGTGTTAATAAAAGAGAATATGTTGGTTTTGCTTTAATTAATAAAATTTATGGGCACGTGAGCGCAAAAATAGTTGAAGAGAATAAACCATGAGAATGATGAGACATTCATGCCTGATTATGCGCTACTTATGCTAAACATAATTTATGCGTTGCAATTAGTAATCCATCCAGTTACGTCGTCGTAGGAGAAAGTGGTCGAAGTAACCGTGCCTCGAAGGTCGCCCACCGCCCAACAACCAAATGAAGATGGAACCACAACTCCGAGACAAAGGTTGACCCGGAGGAAAAAAAGGTACAAGTTGGGTGGTTGCCGCCGCGTTGACTAGCTCCACCACTATTAAGATCTCACGGGCCAAACATGACCCGTGGGAAGACCGTAGCTCCTCGCTCTGTCACCCACCGTCGTGAACATCGTTTTCTATGAACACATCAATTATATTTTTCGCCGCTTGTTGCAAAAACAATTATTTTCCCGTTGGAACGCACGGGCATATATGCTAGTATACATCATTGACATTGCCTTCATCGGAGATAGGCTCTACGGGATCACCCAGGCTGAGGACCTCATCTACCTCAATATTGCTTTCGATGCCAGTGGCATGCCCACCGTCACTACAACGAAGCGTGTCATAAGGCAGCAATTCAAGACCGATGATCATTCTAAAGTGTGGAGCAACGTCGATCGCTTCCGTGTCTGGGCATACTCATCCAAACTTGATGATGGTTATGACTTGTGGAGTGACGTTGATGAGAAACATCACAAATATGTTGCCAAGGGTAGTGGCGATCAAGACCTCGACACTATAAATGGAGAGCATGATTACGACTGCATGGACAATATAATTGTAGAAGGCATCCATTATGCAGAGCTCTTTATCATTACCTGGCATATCGTCGAGTCTCTTGGTAAGTTGCTCATCGTGTGTTAGACTGTATATTGTATCACAACTGTATTTGTACCTGTATTATACCCCTTGATACCCTATATATATTGATAGGCCACGCACCAGATGCGTTGAGCCAGTTTCCACCAAATCACAAGTTTAACATGGTATCAGACTAGGTTTTTCCAACCCTAGCCGCCGCCGCTTCCTCCTAGGTTGCCGCGCCGCCACCAAGATCGCCATCGCCATGAGTTCTTCTGGCGCTTCCTCGGCCTTTTCCGCTGCCCTGCCCGCCTCCGCAACATCACCCGCGGCGATGCCCTTCATCCCGCCCCAGCTTGTGGCGATCCTCGCCGCCAGCAACACGAGCCAGATGGCTACGTCCACCACTTCGCGCCCTCTATACCTCGGCTCGTCGCAGTTCGCTCCAGGGTTCTTCCCTCCGCTGCCGTCCTATGCGTCGGCGCCGCTGGTGTCGTCCAGCGCGGTGCCGCCCTCGTACCCATCGGCGCCCCGGCTTCATCGTTCCTCGGCCCCTACCCCGTAGCGTCCGAGGCACCCATCATCTCCACCGTGGCTGATGCCGTCGCCCCTGCTGGATCCCCGGTCGCCGATGGCCCGGGCAATGGTCCCTATCAGCTCAAGCACCTCATCACGGTGCGCCTCACGCAGGATAATTACCTGTATTGGCGGGCGCAGATCCTACCGTTCCTTCGTAGCCGCCATCTCGAAGGCTACATCGACGGGAGCCACCCGTGTCCGCCCCGCCTCCTCCCCGCTGTCACGACCACCGGCGCCCGGGTCTCGGCCGAAAACCCGGCGTACCGCGCCTGGGTCGCACAGGACCAGGCTATCCTGTCCGCGCTCCAGTCCTCCCTGACGGAAGGAGTTGCTGGGCTGGTGGTGTTCGCCGCCACGTCTCTTGATGTATGGGCGATGATGGCGGACAGCTTCTCAGCCCACTCCTCGGCTTGCACGTCGGCTCTTCGTCAACAACTTGTCGAGTGCAAGAAGCTCGACTCCTCCGCGCATGTCTACTTCAATAAGATCAAGACGATCGCCGACAACCTGTCAGCTATCGGGGAGCCGCTTCGTGATACGGAGTTCACTGACTTTGTTCTTCGGGGCCTCGATCAGGACTACGACAACCTGGTTGAGGCGGTGCGGGGTCGTCAGACGCCCTGTCTTCCCGGGACTTGTATGCGCGCCTCCTCTCCGCCGAGCAACGTGTTGACGCCCGCCATGCTGAGATGCAGCTAAATGACCCTCAGGCCCATGCAGCCTACCGTGGTGCTGGTGGCCATCGTCCACCTCGTCCTCCTACTAGCCCGCCCATGGGAGGTGGTGGCCGCCAGCCCCCTCCATCACCGTCGTCCCGTGGCCCTCCTGTGACCACCCCAACATCGACTGCCAACTATGTGGCATCCACGGGCACTATGCCTCTCGCTGCCACCGTCGCTTCAAGCGGGATTTCCTTGGCATCGGCAGCGACGGGCGCGGCAACGAGAAGCAAGCTGCCATCGCCGAACAGAGTTCCGCCGGTCACTCTGGTGGTACCCACCGTTTCCGATCGATCCCGCCTGGTACCTTGACATGGGTGCCACGGAGCACCTGACAATGAGGCTTCTCGCCTCCAGGCGCTGGAGCCCTACCGCGACCATGACAAGGTCCGCACTGCTGATGGTTCAGGTATGCCCATTACTCATGTTGGTCAGGCCTCCCTTCTGTCTAGTTCCTCTCGTCGCCTTCGCCTTTGTAATGTCCTTCGTGTCCCACTTGTCACTCGTCCATTACTATCTGTTCGTAAGTTTACTTATGATAATGATGTGTTTTGTGAATTTCACCCGTTTCATCTCTTGGTTAAGGATCGAGCCACATGGGAGGTTCTGCTTAGAGGTCGCATCCATCAGGGTCTGTACGCGTTGGAGGCGCCGTCCCTTCCGGAGGTCTTCAGCGCTGTTCGCACGTCGGTGTCTCATTGGCATGCCCGGCTTGGGCATCCTGCGTCTCCCATAGTTTGCCATGTTTTGCATAGACATGAGCTCCCTACGTCATCTAGTAATAAAACTTTAGCAGTTTGTGATGCTTGTCAACACGGAAAGAGTCATCAGTTACCGTTTGTGTCTTCATCTCGAGTTGTTACTACTCCATTAGAGCTTGTGTTTTCGGATGTATGGGGCCCTGCTCAAACCTCTGTCAGTGGTCATAAATATTATGCCAGCTTCATTGATGCCTACAGTCGCTTTACATGGCTTTATCTCCTAAAAAGCAAAGATGATGTGTTTCATGTGTTCTTACAATTTCAGTTGCATGTTGAGAGACTCCTCAAGCATAAGATCATTCATGTTCAGTCAGATTGGGGGGGGGGGCGAATACCGCAACCTCAATTCTTTCTTTAACAAGCTTGGGATATCTCATCGTGTTTCATGCCCACATACACATCAGCAGAACGGTGCTGTTGAGCGCAAGCACCGCCACATCGTTGAAGCTGGTCTTACACTTCTTGCTCATGCCTCCGTGCCCTTTCGGTTTTGGAGTGATGCTTTTACCACTGTTTGCTTCTTGATCATTCGAACTCCTACTCGAGTATTAAAAATGAAGATACCGCTTGAATTGCTGTTTAATGAACTCCCTGACTACACTTTTCTCAAGGTTTTTGGCTGTGCTTGTTGGCCGCACCTTCGGCCTCACAAAGGCTACAAATGTCTCCATGTTCCAACAAATAGAGTCTATATTTCTCGTGATGTCGTATTTGACGAAAATCTGTTTCCTTTTTCGAACCTGCCATCTTCCTCATCGTTGTCATCATCCACTCATATCTCCTTTATTTCGCCTGATCAACTTGAGGATGTTGCATATTCGCCTGTGTTATTGCCTAATCACGGTGCAGGTACCGGACGTGGTGCTCATCTCGAGCTACTTGACGAACCGGCGTAGCCCGCACCTGCTTCTGATGACCGCGTCGTTGATCGCTGCATGGGACATGCAGCGGGCGAGCGCCCCGAGGCCTCCTCCTCGGCTCCGCCTGGCCCAGCCGCTTCGTCGCCCGCGTGGCCGGCTGGCAGTGGGCCGGCCTCGCTTGAGCGGTCTCCACCGCCCGCGTCACCCCCGCCTGCCTCACCTGGGCCGACCTCACCTGAGCCCGTCTCACCCGCGTCAGCTTCCTCGACTGAGCCGGACTCGCCCGCGCCTGCCCCGCATGTGGCCTCGCCGCTCAGGAGCCCGTCTCCTGCACTGTCGCCTGCCTCTCCTGACGAGGTAGCGGCGGACCCACCTCCAGCTCCTGTGGTTCTTCGACCGCATACACGTAGCCGGAGTGGTATTCACCGGCCCAAGAAGTACACTGATGGCACTGTTGCATGGATTGCTGCCTGCTTGGCTCAAGCGCAGTCAGATCCTACTGCGGAACCTCGACACTATCAAGCAGCGATGAGTATTCCTCACTGGCGTGCTGCTATGGACCTCGAGATTCAGGCTCTTCGTCAGAATGGCACCTGGCAGCTGGTTTCTCCCCGTCGAGGTATCAACGTCATTGACTCCAAATGGGTCTTCAAGGTAAAACGACACGCCGATTGTTCTGTTGAGCGGTACAAGGCTCGGCTGGTTGCTAAGGGCTTCAAGCAACGGTATGGTCTTGACTACGAGGATACCTTCAGTCCTGTTGTTAAGCCAACCACTATTCGCCTGCTCCTATCACTCACTGTCACCCGAGGTTGGTCTCTTCGTCAATTGGATGTTCAGAATGCATTTCTTCATGGTGTCCTTCAGGAGGAGGTCTACATGCGTCAGCCCCCAGGGTTTGTTGACCCTGATCGTCCTCAGCATCTTTGTCGCTTGGTGAAAGCACTCTATGGTCTCAATTAGGCTCCTCGCGCTTGGCATGCTCGGCTGGGATCTGCACTTCGTGCTCATGGGTTTGTGCCCTCCACTGCGGATACGTCACTGTTTATTCTTCAACGACCGGAAGTCACCATGTACATTCTGGTCTATGTTGATGATATCATCCTTGTCAGCTCCTCTGCTGCGGCGACTGATCTTTTGGTTCTGGCTCTCAGTTCTGATTTTGCTATCAAGGATCTGGGCAAACTTCATTACTTTCTTGGTCTGGAGGTCACATATCCACATGATGGTCTTGCTCTTTCTCAGCAGAAGTACTCTCAGGATCTCCTGCGGCGTGCTGGCATGTTGGAGTGCAAAGCTGTCACTACTCCCATGTCCTCCACTGTGCCTATTTCTGCTTCTGATGGGAATCCCCTCTTTGCTGATGATGCTACCGAGTACCGAAGCCTTGTTGGAGCTCTTCAGTACCTCACCATCACACGGCCTGATATTCCCTATGCAGTTAACCGTGTCTGCCAGTATCTTCATGCTCCTCGAGAGCCTCACTTGACTGTCGTCAAACGTATTCTCCGTTACATTCGCTCCACTGCCTCTTATGGACTTCATCTCAGGCCGGCGCCTTCTAGTGTGCTCTCGGCCTTCAGTGATGCGGACTGGGCTGGTAACCCAGATGACAGGCGATCCACGGGGGGATATGCCGTGTTCTTTGGTCCTAATCTGATCGCCTGGAGTGCTCGGAAACAGGCTACAGTTTCTCGGAGTAGCACCGAAGCTGAGTACAAGGCGGTTGCTGATGCCACTGCTGAGCTTATTTGGGTCCAGTCCCTTCTTCGAGAATTGAAGATCTCTCACAGTCAGCCCCCTGTCCTTTGGTGTGACAACATCGGTGCCACATACCTCTCATCAAATCCGGTATTTCATGCCCGAACGAAACACATCGAAGTTGATTATCATTTTGTGAGAGAACGTGTTGCACAGAAGTTCCTGCAGATCAAGTTCATCTCCTCCAAGGATCAACTTGCTGATATCTTCACCAAACCGTTGTCTCTTCCTTTGTTCATAGGTTGTAGACGCAATCTTAACTTACTGAGTACCTCAGGCCACAGTTAAGATTGAGGGAGGATGTTAGACTGTATATTGTACCACAACTGTATTTGTACCTGTATTGTACCCCTTGGTACCCTATATATTGATAGGCCACGCACCAGATGCGTTGAGCCAGTTTCCACCAAACCACAAGTTTAACATGGTGAGACGGAAACAATATTATTCTCTACATAGTGGCAGGTACACCCGCAACGCTGATGTGTTCGAGGCGAATGTCGCCATGGGGGCATGGGTGCCGGTGAAGGATGGACTGTGTGGCCAAGCACTCTTCATCAGCAGATACTGTTGCAAGTCCATTCATGCATCTGGAGAGATAGAGAAGGATGCAGTTTATTTTGCCGACACAGGCGAGGTGCTCGATCTGAGATCCAGGATCATAAGCCAGCCACAGAGGAACCTTTGGTACAGATGGACAATGTGGCTTTTCCCCCCGGAGCCAGATGTCTATTCAATATAGGATAGGATTAGAAAATTTAATTATCTCTCTTAAGAGAATCATATGGCATCAATCTCTTGGCTACTGAAAGTAAAGATGTCAGTTTTTGAAAACAATTCTATTAATGTGTTCACAATGGTATTAGTTATGAGAACTTTTGTAATTATATCTTTCTGGTATTCCTTCTACATCTAAACACGTTGTTAGATACATCCGTATCTAGAAAAATTTAGGACAAGTAATTCGGGACAGAGGGAGTAATAGGTAAAACTTATATTCATCAAGGTTTACGTCACACGAATGTTGGTCTTTACTGTTTGACATTGTATCTAGCAACCAAATGCAAATTCAGCAACAACCACATTCAGATGACAGAGTTTAATAATCTAGTGCCAACAAGAACAGACTTTTGATTTGCTGACGCAAATGAGAAACACAATGATGTGACACCGAATTTTATAGGACATATCGAGAAGATTTACGCGGTCTTTGACTTTGCAAGCGCCTTCTTACGCAGTTACGCTGCCCAAGCATGTAGGTGTACATATGTGGGCTTCCTGTACCCAAAGTTAATATGGTAAGCGTACACACACTAGGTGCTAATGAATGAGACATGAATCGACGGCAAGGACAGGAAAAGGTACCTGGAACGTAGACTAGGAGTACCAGGATTGATGCATAGAAGTAATCAAATGAATAGTTCCATTTTGTTGGGCATTCTGAATTTCTGATGCAGTACTTCTCTGATGCCTGTCATTATCAATTAAAATGTGAAAACATGAAAACTAGCAACATTCGTACAGTTTATCAGTGCACTGATCAATTGCTCTAATGAATTTCATCAGAAAATATAATACCTTAATGAACAGCAACGGAATGTATATCAAGCCAACCTCGCTACTGATGCCGTTTGGGTAGCTGCAGACATCCAGGTTCGACTCGATGTAATAATTTATTCTTTACATAATCATAATGTTGCGCTGACTTACAATCTGCAACCTTATGCGAGTTAAGCCTAGTAGCAGTGTAGCATAGCCTCACCTAAGCCATACAAGCGATGATGGGGCAGATCAGAAAAGCTCTTTTGTGCCGAAAAAAGGGTACCTAATAATCTGCATTGCAATACCCAACACTAGAGTAACTAACTAAGTCTTAAAAAGCTGCAGAATTTACCATTTGTTCATATCAATCAAGTAATCAGCACATTTTAGCAAACCGTAGACCATATCCATGACTTTGGCAACCAATAGGACTCAATCTATATCTATACAACAGCCGAACGTTACAACGCAGCCGCCGCCTCCTCCTCCAAAAAAGCTATGGTTTGTGCCTTTCGTCGGCTTCGCCGCAGGTCTGCCTCGGCTCCGATGGACCTAGGACCATGGGGCAAGGTGGATCCTGGCAAGGGCCGGCGCGAGGACTCCATTGCTGGTCGTTCCTTTGAGATTTGTTAGGGTTGTGTCCTGCTCAGAAAGACGAGACGGTGACGGCTCCTTGAAGATGGAATAAAGTTCTTGTTAAAATAAACTCGAGGCATACGTCGATCATTCGAGGACCAAGCAATCATCACACGAGCACGACACCGAGATTTGTTAACGAGGTTCACCGATATGGCTACATCCCCAGGGCCTGACTATGGGCGCTCCTCCGCATGACACCGCTACAATATCGCACCTGGTCGCCCTGGACATCGGCACATGCCGCCGGCTTCCCCTGCGTTCCTGTGCTACTATGTTGGCATAGATTACATCGTGTCTACCCCCACTATATATGAGAGGCCTAGAATATAAGTATCCTACCAGGGCACGACTCCATATCCTATGTAAACACAATACTACTCAGAGTCTAACTGTAACCTACCTTATACACAATATTCGACACAATTCCAACAAGCTCCACCTTGGCGAATATTTTCCACCACCTTGAATTCGTCCATGCGTTAAACTTCCGTGTACATTGGACTTGAGTTTATCCCATGAGTACCGCTGATACTCCAAAGACTCCATATGACTCCACTCGCAACTTGTAGTCCCTTCTTTTCTTGATCACAGTCAACACTCGAGCAAAATTAAGTTCCTTGTTACTCTAGTTTGTGCTTTCAACTTCAGAGTATCCGTTCAATACCATCACACACCGATCACCGACCTGCCTGAAAGTGAACAACTCCCATATTGGGTGTCACACATAAGAGTTATCTGAACTCAACATCACCGCCCTTCCTTGACCATATGTCTGAAACTTGAAAGAATTTCACCATTGCTTGTAGTCATCCCGAGTCAAATTCGCAGTTGTCTCACCACATGTATGACCACCAGAGCCCTGGACCATCTCCATGTCCTCTTGCACACCGCACGCCTCGCCGCTATTACCGTATCGAGCCTCCGCTGTCCCGGTCGAGTCTCATGGGTCGCGAACCCACACCACTCAACCCCGCTGCAGAGTACCACCGATCATCACAAACCGATGACAAGTTTGATGTTTCCATCAGACCACTGGGCTGCAGTCCGAACTACGTGTCACTCGCTTTTCCCCGTTGATAGGCTTCGATTCTCTGGATCCCTACACCGTAGCCCCTCAATCCAGCTCCACCTTCAACATGATTCCATGGTAGATGATCCATCCACCCTCGCGCCCCGTCGACTTAAATCTCTCATGTGCACCATCTTGAATCAACCCCGCGCCATAGTCTTGTCGAAGCCACACAAATCTCAGGCTTGCGCCACGTGTTTCCACGCCTCAGAAATCAGTCACCATCAGCATCACGCTCCTATGTCGTCGTCACCGATCCCGCCACTGTCTTCTGTACCAACCGATTTGCGTCGATCCGTCACACTGTCCAAGCAAACCACCCTATATGTCTGACCCGAGCCGAATTTCCTTTGCCGAAGCCATATGCAACTCCTCACATTCCTCATCGTCCGTCTGGCTTGACAGCCAGCAACGCCTTCAAGCATCTCTGTTGTGTCAACAAATTTCTTCACCATTGTCTGCCATAACCCAAAGTCGTCAGTTCCGTCGAACTTCTCTACCTCAAACCTGGTACCCATTGGCGCCATGATTCTTTGTACGACTGACCTGTGAAAAAACATCGAGCACTCTTTCCGTGATCCCAAGTACACGGAGTATACTAGTTGCAAATCCAAATATAGCTTTGGTCTTCACGTGGAGTAGCTCCCTTCCATAACTTCCAATGCTAGCTTTGCATGCCCAAGCCTTTGCCAACCTGATGCCATGTACAAAGAGCTGCCTCGGTCCCCTTCTTTTTTCTCAAACAAATCCTCGCTTCAGCATGTATGCACGCAGCCTCTCATGCACCTAGCAGCCTCCACATCAGCCGGCCATAGCTCAGCAAGCGGCCACCTGCCCAGCCTCGTCCTAATGGGCCTTGGACCGTATCGCCTTCTTCTATCCGGTAATACTTGTCATCAAAATAAATAAAAGGGGATGTAGATATATTTTAGTTTTATATACATATCTTTTTATCCATTTTTGATGACAAGTATTTTTGGACGGAGGGAGTACTTGCTCTGCGTGGACGTCCGCGTGTACCACTCACGGATCGAATCAATGCGATCTCGCCCGGAATTCAGCTGCTACACGTCCCGCCGCCCCCGCCGCTTCATGCACGTGATGTTGCCTGTACGCTCGCCTGACCGATCTACCGATCGCCGTACGTCTCGACTCTCAACTCCTTGCATACTAGTACATGTGCCTTCCATTGATATGCTTTTTCCAATCTTGCCGAGAACCACGCGCAGCTGGCTGCATCTTGGCTCGATACTTCCTTTAGGTCAAGGATCCATAGCTTTCACTTGTTATAATAAATTTAAGGCGTACGTCGATCATCCGAGAACCAAGCAATCATCATCCGAGCATGACACCGAGATTTGTTAATGAGGTTCACCGATATGTCTACATCTTCAGGGCCTGACTATAAGCGCTCCTCCTCATGACACTGCTACAATACCGCACCTGGTCGCCCTGGACGCCGGCATATGCCGCCGGCTTCTCCTGCGCTCCTGTGCTATTATGTTGGAATAGATTACATCGTGTGACTACCCCCACTATATAGGAAAAGCCTAGGATACAAGTTGTTGACGTATAAATGTATTGCCTAGTCTCTTCCATTAGATTGGTTTTTTGGTTGCATTCGCTAGAGCATGCACTTCTATCTGGTATTAGAGCCAAGAGGTCTTGAGTTCAAGACCCGTCCGGCGCAATTAAAATTGCAGTCTACTTTCGATCCACATTTAGGCCTGAGTGAGCTGCACATGAGGGGAAGTGTTGACGTATAAAGTATTGCCTAGTCTCTTTCATTAGATTGATCTTTTGGTTGCATTGGCTAGAGCATGCACTTCTACACAAGTGTCCTACTAGGACACGACTCCATATCCTATGCAAACACAATACTACTACAAGTCCAACTATAACCTATCTTGTACACAATATTCGACACAATAAGTTCTCTAACCTAGTTGCCACACATCCTCTTCAAATCAATTTTTCTTCCTACTGATGTCATATCTGTGTTCTTATCGATTTGTGTGTGCAAGGTTGATCTGAAGAAGGGGCGGTGTCCATGACTTGGCCGGTCAAATTTGCGAAGTGATGCTGCCTAATGCGAGACATCGGCCCTCTGTCATGCCCAATGTTGAAGCAGGTCCTGGTGTCTTTTGCTTACCGAAGTACTGGCTTGGCAAGCTCCCACTGATACTTTTGGCCATGGTAGACTGAAATACGATACGAAGCCAGCTAGATGGAATTTTATGAGTGTGGCACAAGCACACATGGTTACAACATGTAACGTGATATTTTCTCCGGTGAAAAGCACTTGACAGCGAGGGGATCATATATTGCAATGTAGAAATTGTAGGATGGCTGAAATTTTTGTTGTATTGATTGACCCTCATATCGTAAGCGGTGGTGGACCGATCTGAAGGTTATGCTGGCACCCATGTTGCGAAAAAACCTCCATAGCCGCTTGCTCCAATCTCGTACACACCGCCTTCAACAGCGGTAGGTGATGTGGTTATTGGGGAACGCGGTATTTTAAAATTTTCCTACGATCACGCAGGATCTATCTAGGAGATGCATGATAACCCACAAGTATAGGGGATCGCAACAGTTTTCGAGGGTAGAGTATTCAATCCAAATTTATTGATTCGACACAAGGAGAGCCAAAGAATATTCTCAAGTATTAGCAGATGAGTTGTCAATTCAACCACACCTGGAAACTTAATATCTGCAGCAAAGTGTTTAGTAGCAAAGTAATATGATAGTAGTGGTAACGGTGGTAAAAGGTAACGGTAGCAAAAGTAATATTTTTGGTGTTTTGTAGTGATGGTAACAATAGCAACGGAAAAGTAAATAAGCGAAGAACAATATATGGAAAGCTCGTAGGCAATGGATCGGTGATAGAGAATTATGCCGGATGCGGTTCATCATGTAACAGTCATAACCTAGGGTGACATAGAACTAGCTCCAATTCATCAATGTAATGTAGGCATGTATTCCGAATATAATCATACGTGCTTATGAAAAAGAACTTACATGACATCTTTTGTCCTACCCTCCCGTGGCAGCGGGGTCTTATTGGAAACTAAGGGATATTAAGACCTCCTTTTAATAGAGTACTGTAACAAAGCATTAACACATAGTGAATAAATGAACTCCTCAAACTACAGTCATCATCGGGAGTGGTCCCGATTATTCTCACTTCGGGTTGCCGGATCATAACACGTAGTAGGTGACTATAGACTTGTAAGATAGGATCAAGAACTCTCATATATTGATGAAAACATAATAGGTTCAGATCTGAAATCATGGCACTCGGGCCCTAGTGATACGTCTCCAACGTATATATAATTTTTGATTGCTCCATGCTATATTATCTACTGTTTTGGACATTATTGAGCTTTATTATCCACTTTTATATTATTTTTGGGACTAACCTATTAACTGGAGGCCCAACCCAGAATTGATGTTTTTTTTGCCTATTTTAGGGTTTCGAAGAAAAGGAATATCAAACGGAGTCCAAACGGAATGAAACCTTCGGGGACGTGATTTTCTCACCGAACATGATCCAGGAGACTTGGACCCTACGTCAAGAAACAAAGGAGGAGGCCACGAGGTAGGGGGGCGCGCCTACCCCCCCCCCCCAGGCACGCCCTCCACCCTCGTGGGCCCCCTGTTGCTCCACCGACGTACTCCTTCCTCCTATATATACCTACGTACCCCCAAACGATCAGATACGAAGCCAAAACCCTAATTCCACCGTCGCAACTTTCTGTATCCACGAGGTCCCATCTTGGGGCCTGTTCCGGAGCCGCCGGAGGGGGTATCCATCACGGAGGGCTTCTACATCATCACCATAGCCCCTCCGATGAAGTGTGAGTAGTTCACCTCAGACCTACGGGTCCATAGTTATTAGCTAGATGGCTTCTTCTCTCTTTTTGGATCTCAATACAATGTTCTCCCCCTCTCTTGTGGAGATCTATTCGATGTAATCTTCTTTTTGCGGTGTGTTTGTTGAGACCGATGAATTGTGGGTTTATGATCTAGTCTATCTATGAACAATATTTGAATCTTCTCTGAATTCTTTAATGTATGATTGGTTATTTTTGCAAGTCTCTTCGAATTATCAGTTTGGTTTGGCCTACTAGATTGATCTTTCTTGCAATGGGAGAAGTGCTTAGCTTTGGGTTCAATCTTGCGGTGTCATTTCCCAATGACAGTAGGGGCAGCAAGGCACGTATTGTATTGTTGCCATCGAGGATAACAAGATGGGGTTTTCATCATATTGCATGAGTTTATCCCTCTACATCATGTCATCTTTCTTAAGGCGTTACTCTGTTTTCATTAACTTAATACTCTAGATGCATGCTGGATAGCGGTCGATGGGTGGAGTAATAGTAGTAGATGCAGGCAGGAGTCGGTCTACTTGTCTCGGACGTGATGCCTATATACATGATCATAGCTAGATATTCTCATAACTATGCTCAATTCTGTCAATTGCTCAACAGTAATTCGTTCCCCCACCGTAGAATACTTATACTCTTGAGAGAAGCCACTAGTGAAACCTATGGCCCCCGGGTCTATCTTCATCATATTAATCTTCCAATACTTAGTTATTTCCTTTGCTTTTATTTTACTTTGCATCTTTATCATAAAAATACCAAAAATATTATCTTATCATATCTATCAAATGTCACTCTCATAAGTGGCCGTGTAGGGATTGACAACCCCTTATCGCGTTGGTTGCGAGGATTTATTTGTTTTGTGCAGGTACGAGGGACTCACGCGTAGCCTCCTACTGGATTGATACCTTGGTTCTCAAAAACTGAGGAAAATACTTACGCTACTTTGCTGCATCATCCCTTCCTCTTCGAGGAAAAACCAACGCAGTGCTCAAGAGGTAGCACCTAGTGACAAGTATTAAGCATAGCAAAGTCATAGCAACATCAATCTCACAACATAGTGGATACTAGGGATCAAACCCTAACAAAACTAACTCGATTACATGATAAATCTCATCCAACCCATCACCGTCCAGCAAGCCTACGATGGAATTACTCATGCACGGCGGTGAGCATCATGAAATTGGTGATGGAGGATGGTTGATGATGACGATGGCGACGGATTCCCTTCTCCGGAGCCCCGAACGGACTACGGATCAGCCCTCCGAGAGAGTTTAGGGCTTGTCGGCGGCTCCGTATCGTAAAACGCGATGAATCCTACTCCCTGTTTTTTTCTCCCCGAAAGTGAATATATGGAGTCAGGGTTGAGGTCGGTGGAGCATCAGGGGGCCCACGAGGCAGGGGGGCGCGCCCAGGGAGTAGGGAGCGCGCCCCCTACCATCGTGGACAGGTGGAGGCCCCCCTGACGTGGATCTTCCTTCCAGTATTTTTTATATATTCCAAAATAATTCTCCGTTGATTTTCAGGTCATTCCGAGAACTTTTATTTCTGCACAAAAATAACACCATGGAAATTCTGCTGAAAACGGCGTCGGTCCGGGTTAGTTCCATTCAAATCATGCAAGTTATAGTCCAAAACAAGGGCAAAAGTGTTTGGAAAAGTAGATACGACGGAGACGTATCAACTCCCCCAAGCTTAAACCTTTTCTTGTCCTCAAGCAATTCAGTTGATAAACTGAAAGTGATAAAGGATAACTTTTACAAACTCTGTTTGCTCTTGTTGTTGTAGACATGTAAAGCCGACATTCAAGTTTTCAGCAAAGATTATGAACTAACCATATTCATAATAACATTTAGGTCTCATGTTTACTCATATCAATGACATAATCAACTAGCAAGCAATAATAATAAATCTCGGATGACAACACTTTCTCAAAACAATCATGATATGATATAACAAGATGGTATCTCGCTAGCCCTTTCTGAGACCGCAAAACATAAATGCAGAGCACCTTTAAAGATCAAGGACTGACTAGACATTGTAATTCATGGTAAAAGAGATCCAGTCAAGTAATGCTCGATGTAAACTAACAGTAATGGATGCAAATGACAGCGGTGCTCTCCAACTGGTGCTTTTTAATAAGAGGATGATGACTCAGCATAAAATTAAATTGATAGGCCCTTCGCAGAGGGAACTAGGGATTTGTAGCACTGGTAGAAAAAGGGCATGTTGTCCCGGTTCGTAAGGGCCTTTTGTCCCGGTTCTGGAACCGGGACTAAAGGGTGGGTACTAATGCCCTGTCCCTTTAGTCCCGGTTCAATCCAGAACCGGGACAGATGGGCCTCCACGTGGCCTGTGCGCGAAGCCCAGGCATGAGACCCTTTGGTCCCGGTTGGTGGCACCAAGCGGGACCAATAGGCATCCACGCGTCAGCATTTCTGTGGTTGGGGTTTTTGTTTTT
>NC_041384.1:761214135-761218800 GCF_002162155.2 Triticum dicoccoides
TGGGGGGTTAATTTAGGTGTTTCATATATTGTGTTAGCTAGCTATAATTAATAGAGAGAAGTGTCCTCTCTTATGTCCGTGCTTGGTCGACGCTACGTACTATACATATGTATAGAGAGGACTAGACACGCTAGCTAGCTAGTAAGCAAACGAAGGAAACAGAAGATCGTCATGAACATATATGCATACAGAGAGAAGTGATATCGACCACCTCTCCTTCTCTGAGAGATTGGTCAAACAACAAGTTCTCGTATATCTATCCGACACTACCGGCTACATATATACAATAATTATCTCTTACAAATATAATCATATGGACTCAGGGTCCACATAGTATTCTCCGTCTTCAGGGATCATGTGGTCAAGAAAGAATGCCGCCAATTCCTCTTGAATTGCTCGCATGCGAGCTGGTGCTAGGAGTTCATCCCCCATCTGAAACATCTAATTTAAAGAAGGGGTCAATACATATATATATATGAATGAATGAAACTCAACACAAATGATGGTAATAAAATAAAATTGTGAATGTTGTTATTTACGTACTTCATATTGTTCCTCAGTGTAGCCCCGCTCACAGGTCGTGTGGCGGATGGACTCGCAAACGTAGTATCCACAGAAATCATTCCCTTGTTCCTGCCACAACCACTTTACAAGAAATAGAGGTCAATCAAACTGATAAGCAAGAATGCCAAATGGTATTGATGAAACTAGCGCTTGAATGAATAGTAGATGCGCGGAACATGCTACTATAGTACTTACTTTCGGGTGTCTAAATTGCAGCTCCTTCGGCAGTCCCGGAGCTTTTCTGGTGAATTTTCTCCAAACCCTGTCGGACAAAGAAAACAATTACTTGATATATCAGGAAATGAACAAAGTTGCTGATATGGTGGATAATGATCGATTTAACTTACTTCTCGAGTATTTGAGTCATGTCTGCATAGTCCTGGGGATCTTTTCGTCTTGAGTCTAAGACGGTTACTAGTCCCTGCTCAAGCTTAATCTCTAGGAGAATATAGTGGAAACTGCACACGCATGCGTAACTCATCAATTACATTACTATAACCTTGACTAATATATAAGGGAAACCGAATACGCACAAGACAGTAACACTCACTTGAAGTTGTAAGGAAAGAGTATTATATCTTTGTTTTCATTTATTACCAACGATCGTAGCAAGTTGGCCTCGGTAGCTGCGGCATGAAATTTAACATGAGTTGCATCTATGAGATATGTGTTAATGAACCCAATATCACCGACTCGTCTTTTCTTCAATTCGGCGATCTTCAATCTGCATAATATAGTGAGGATGATTATAAATACATGCAATGAAAGAGCTGAGCTATATAGAGAGACTTAGTGACAGAAGTAGTACTACTTACAGACAGTAGCAGGCGACTGTTGTTTTATCGAGGGCCAATTGATTGAAAAACTGATAGAACTCCTCAAATGGAACAGGCAACAGTTCAATTCCAACGAGGTCATGCTCCTTTTTAACTTTCACATACAAAGTACTCCCCCCAGAGTCTCTGCAGATTTTCAAGTACCAATCATGCAATCTTCGCATCATCGTTGATAGAGATCTTTCATCTTTGACGAGAGGCTTCCCGTACTCGTATCTTTGTATCTGCACCTCCATGGGTTCATAATGTACATCGTCGGGCAGGTAATCTGCAAGATTGCTATAACCGGGCACCATCCTCGGATCATTAGAGACGTTGTGGCTAGGCACCTTGAGCGGGGGGCACGATTGCTTCGCTTGTTCGCCAAGCTAGGCAATTTGTTTCCCAGCTCGTCATTCTTTCAGCCTTTGATCACTGATAGTACTTCCCGACCGCTCCGCTTCGGCAAATTCCTTTCCAATAATGCGCTCATAGTTTCCTTTCGGCAGAGATTTGGGTGGTTTTGTCAGGGCAGCCAGAGTGTGCTTCACTTTCACCGGATCTACCTTCTCCTCCGGAAGTGGATGTCTCTTTGCTTTCAACCCTTGAAACCAGTCGTCCACTTCGGTTCGTGCGATCTCGGCGTTCTCCTCCGGGGTCCTCTCGTATGGTAACTTCTCTGGAGTCTTCAGAGAAGGACCAAATCTGTATGTCCTTCCGCCTCTAGCTGTACTGCTAGACGCCGGCCGAGCAGACGGAGCGGTTATCTTCTTTACTTGCTTACGAGGCGGAGGAGAAGGACTATGACGCGCCGGAGCAGCCGGAGCGGCGGCAGGTCTCTTCCGCCCTTGCTGACGAGGCGGAGAAGGAGGAGGCTGGCTGCTCGGGAGCGTTGGCGCAGGCGGAGAAGGAGGCGGAGTGCCGCCACGCGCTGGAGAAGGAGCCAGTCGAGTGCCCTGATCGTCACTCACCGGAGGAGGAGGCGGTGGAGGAGGCGGAGTGCCCTGACTCGCCGGAGGAGGAGGCGGTGGAGGAGGCGGAGTGCCCTGACTTGCCGGAGGAGGAGGAGGAGGCGGAGGCGTCCAGTTCGGAAGGTTGATGAGCTCCTTCCGCCATAGGCATGGAGTCTTCAGAGGAGACCCCAGCCTAGTCTCCCCTTCACCGGTTGGGTGGTCAAGCTGGAGGTCCTCAAATCCCTCCGTTATTTCATCCACCATCACCCTAGCATATCCTTCTGGAATCGGCCGGCAGTGAAAAGTTGCGCCGGGTTCAGTAGGATAAACAGAGCCAACAGCCGCCTTGACCTTCAAATTCATCCATTGCGTCATAAGGTGGCAATTTTGAGACTCCGTGATAGCATCCACGGGATAGCTGGCAGGAGCCGTCAAGGCATGCTCCGGCTGAAGCAGCTCGGTGGAAGCCACGCTGCTTCTCCGCTGAGATGGCGGGGTAGCTTCGGGGAAGCTTCGACAGTACATTTGCTGCGATTTGCTTCTCGTTCCTCTATCGCTTGTACCCTTGCTTGCAGCGCCTGCATTTGGGTCTGCTGCACTTTTTTCCTCCTCTCATGGGATTTGTAACCGCCTGCGTCCGGAAACCCAACCTTCCACGGAATGGAGCCTGGCGTGCCTCGTGTCTGTCCAGGGTGCTCAGGATTCCTGAGGGCCATTGTGAGCTCGTCGTTCTCTTTGTCTGGAAAGAACGTCCCTTGCTGCGCTGCTTCGATATAGTGCTGAAGCATCCTGACTGGTATGTCCATTTGATTGTTCGTCCAAATGCACTTCCCTGTTACAAGATCCAAGGTTCCGCCAGCCCCGAAGAACCAAGTCCGGCAACGGTCTGGCCAGTTAATTGTCTCTGGTTCGATCCCTTTATCAACCAGATCATTCTCAGTCTTGGCCCACTTAGGCCGGGCTACGAGGTAGCCACCTGACCCCGTGCGATGGTGATGCTTCTTCTTCGCAGCATTTTGCTTGTTTGTCGCCGACATCTTCTTTCTCTTTTCCGATGTCTTGTGGGCCACAAATGCGGGCCAGTGATCTCTGATCTTCTCATATCTGCCCTTGAATTCTGGTGTCTCATTATTTTCGACAAACTTATTCAGCTCTTTCTTCCACCTCCTGAGTAGTTCTGCCATCCTCTTAAGAGCAAAAGACTTGATTAATTGCTCTTTAACTGGCTTCTCTGGATTATCCTCTGGCGGTAGGGTGAAATTTGACTTCAGCTCAGTCCAAAGATCATTTTTCTACATATCATTGACATAAGACACCTCAGGGTCTTCTGTAGCCAGCTTAAACCATTGGTGGATGCTGATCGGGATCTTGTCCCTAACCAAAACCCCGCACCGAGCAACAAATGCGCTCTTTGTCTGGAGGGGTTCAATTGGTTGGCCATCGGGCGCAATTGCTATGATCTCAAACTTTTCATCCGAGCTCAACTTTTTCTTCGGGCCTCGTCTTTTTACCGAAGTTGTGCTCGATCTGGAGGGCTAGAAAAAAGAACAAAGACTTAATTAATATGTGTACATACCAAAACAATGAGTGCATCAATTAGCTAGTCAGCAGAAGCTTAACTAATATATATACCTGGCCGGACTCGGTTTGGTCACCGGAGACGTCATCACGGTCTCCTTCTTGCACCGGCATTGGGTCACCGGAGCCGTCCTCACGGTCTCCTTCTTGCACCGGCATTAGGTCACCGGAGCCATCATAATCAGCTGCTTCCAGACCATCGGTCTCATTGAGAAACAACGAGCAGATGGCATCACTTCCTCGTGCGATTATGTCCCCCAACAACTCTTCTTGTACTTCGTCTCGGGCAGTGTCCATAGTTTCTACAAATATTGACAACATGGCAATTATTATTCAAACATGACAGATGGATATATTAGTGGCAAAAACGTAGAACTAATATTAATTAGTGGCCTCGACGCTGCTTCTCTAGGGTTTGGGGTGGCCTCGACGCTGCTTCTCTAGGGTTTGTGGTGGCCTCAACAACGCTTCAAGGATAAAAAAAGAAGAGGAAGAAGAAGAAAAGAGGAGAAGAAAGAATAGAGGAGTAAGAACTCCTCTATTCTTTCTTCTCCTCTTTTTTTCTTCTTCTTCCTTTTTTTTATCGGGAACGAGGGTCGTCGAGGGTCACCGAGGGATAGAGGAAACATTAAATAGCAAGTATCGTGGGTGTGAGATACATGTGGCCGTCGGTGTCGGACACTACATCCACGTCCCACAAGTGACATGGGCGTCGAAGCCCGCGCCACTTGTGGGACGTGGATGTAGTGTCCGAC
>NC_041384.1:761219231-761260860 GCF_002162155.2 Triticum dicoccoides
CGCCGAACGGTAGAGGAAACCCTAAATAGCAAGTATCGTGGGTGTGAGATACACGTGGCCGTCAGTGTCGGACACTACATCCACGTCCCACAAGTGACGTGGGCGTCGAAGCCCGCGCCACTTCTGGGACGTGGATGTAGTGTCCGACACCGACGATACATGTATCTCACACCGACGATACTTTCTATTTAGGGTTTCTCCTCTACCGCTCGGCGACCCTCGACGACCCTCGTTCCCGATAAAAAAAAGAGGAAGAAGAAGAAAAAAAAGAGGAGAAGAAAGAATAGAGGAGTTCTTCCTCTTCTTTTTTTTCTTCTTCCTCTTCTTTTTTTATCCTCTTCTTCCTCTCATGTTCGAGAGGATCGCCGAGTGGTCGGGAGGTTGCCTTGTGTCAAAGGATTGAACAAAACCATGTCTTCATCATTAGGCGAAAGTAACAGGTGCATGATGGTACGAAGCTCTCCAAAGTTATTTTGGAGCGGAGTCCCAGATAAGATAATTCACTTTTTGGTACAAAGTTCAGCAAGAACCTACCAAATATCCTTATTTGGAAGGACTTTGCTTAAATTCATACAAAAAGGCAAATTATCCTATCCGGGACACCATTCCAAAATAACTTTGGAGGACTTTGTCATGCCCTGGTTACTTCCGGCTAATGATGAAGCCATGGATTTCTTCAATACTTTGACACTAGGAAACCTCTCTCGACCCCTCGGCGATCCTCGACCCCTCGAACCCTCGACGACCCTGGAACCCTCGACCCCTAGGCGACCCTGGAACCCTCGACCCTCGATCCCTCGACCCTATAGAACCCTCTAAGAAAGGAATAGCTAGAGGAGAAGATCGAAGAAAAAAAAGAAGAAAAAAAAGAGGAGAAGAAGAAAGGAATAGTGGAGAAGAAGAGAAAATAGAATATTCTATTTTCTCTTCCTCTCCACTACTCCTTTCTTCTTCTCCTCTTCTTTTCCTTCTTTTTTCTTCTTCTTATTTATTTCTCCTCTTCTTTTCCTCTCATCTTCTTCTTTCTTTCCTCTTCTTATTTTCTTCTTTCCTATCCTTCTTTTTCTAAAATTGTAACTTTTACATATATAAAACTTTTCTAAAATTGTAAGTTTCTATATATGAACAAAAAACTTTCTATGAATAAAAAAACATTTTAACATATATATTTAGCAAATTCTAGCCACATATATCACATACACATATACATTATAGCCACATACACATATACATCACATATGAACAAAAAAATAAACTAATAAAAATAAAAAAACATATTGCAACATATGAACAAAAACATATAGCCACATACATACACATACATTATATATATATATATGAAAAAAAATTAAACTAATAAAGGCAGGGGCGCGGGAGTGGTGGCGCCGGCGGGGCAGAGGGGCATGGCGGCAGCGGTGGCGCCGGCGGGGCAGGGCAGGGCAGGGGCGCGGGAGTGAGGCAAGGCAGGGGTGCGAGGCAGGTGCTCACAGAGGGGTGGCGGAGCACGGCGGGCGGCGTCGGGGCGCGGGGACGACGGTGAGGTGGCATTCGAGGGCGGCGGCGGCGGCAAAGTTGAGCAGCCTGGCGACGTCGGAGGCGGCGACGACGGTGAGGTGGACCAGCTTGACGGCGTCGGAGGCGGCGGCGACGACGAGGTGGAGCAGCCTGACGGCTCGGGGGCGACGGCGACGAGGCAAAGCATCGGCGTCGGGCGGAGAAGAAAGGGATGGATTTTGGAGAAACTGCTAAGTGCTGCTTATATAGCAAAGCCTTTAGTCCCGGTTCGTGGCACAAACCGGGACTAATGCCCCCCTTTAGTCCCGGTTGGTGCCACCAACCGGGACCAAAGGCCAATTTTCAGCAGCCCAAAGGGCGGGAAGCGGCGGCCTTTGGTGGCACGAACCGTGACCAATGCCCCTCTTTAGTCCCGGTTGGTGCCACCAACCGGGACCAAGGGCCTTGTGCTGCCTCGCGCCCAAATGTTTAGTCCCACCTTGCTAGTTGAGAGGGAGCCGCACCTGTTTATAAGGTGCGGTGCGCCTTCCCTCTCGAGCTCCTCTCTAAAGCAGGCTTTCGGGCCTAACCGTGCAATTTGTGGCTGTGGGCCTACTGGGCCTCCCGCGGGCCTGAATCCTGGCCCATGGTAGGGTTTCTAGTCGTATTCAGGCCGTGGGTGCCCAGTAGGTGGCACTTTTTTTATTTTTTTGTTTTTTTGTTTCTACTTACAACAAAATACTTATTGTTGCTATATTTAATTTTTTCCAGTTTTTTTGTTTTGTTTTCTGCATTATTTATTTTCTTTTGTTTTTTTCTTTATTTTTTAATTCTTTTTGCTTTTAGTTTTAGAAAAATTATAAACTTTCTGTTAGTGCCATTATAAACTTTTTGCTTTTAATTTGAATTCTTTGAAAATTGTTTGAATCACAAGTTTGTGATTAACTTACTAAAAAATGAGAATAGATGCGCTTATAGAGAAAATTCAACCTAAATTCCTAGTAAATTTCTATGAATTTCAGAGAAATTCACTATGAATTTAGGTTAAACTTTTCTCTATTAGGGCATCTATTTTCACTTTGAGAGGAGCTCAACAAGGCAGAGAGGGAAGGGCTTATAAACCGGTGTGAACCCCCTTCGGTTGGCGAGGTGGGACTAAACTCTGCCCGCAACGAGGATCAACCCTTTAGTCCCGGTTTGTGGCACAAACCGGGACTAATGGTCATGGGCCAGGGGCGAGGAGCAAAATTATAAACTTTCTGTTAGTGCCATTAGTTTTAGAAAGTTGAAAGTTGAAAGTTGGCATGGGCCAGGGACTAATGGTCAGGGTATTACGAGGGCCGAACCATAAGACATGAAAGCATTTCAAATGAACTCTGAAAAAGTTGAAAGTTGGCATGGTATCATAATTTCACCCACATAGCATGTGCATGTACAAAACGGACAATGGTAGCATGTTCGTGTGTTACAAAGTTGGCATGGTATCATCATAATAGTTGCGGGAGAAAGTCTTCACTTTTTCTTCGCTTGTGTCATTTGCTTATTGCGCCGTAACCATGGATAATCTTCATTGTTTATCAGGATGCTTGGGTCAGCCTTGACATTGAAGGGAGGAATTTCATGAAACTTTTCATAATCTTCAGACATGTCTGTCTTGCCGTCCACTCCCAGGATGTCCCTTTTTCCTGAAAGAACTATGTGGCGCTTTGGCTCATCGTATGATGTATTCGCTTCCTTATCTTTTTTTTTCTCGGTTTGGTAGACATGTCCTTCACATAGATAACATGTGCCACATCATTGGCTAGGACGAATGGTTCGTCAGTGTACCCAAGATTTTTCAGATCCACTGTTGTCATTCCGTACTGTGGGTCTACCTGTACCCCGCCGCCTAACAGATTGACCCATTTGCACTTAAACAAAGGGACCTTAAAATCAGGTTCGTAGTCAAGTTCCCATAGGTCCACTATGTAACCATAATATGTGTCCTTTCCGCTCTCGGTTGCTGCATCAAAGCGGACACCGCTGTTTTGGTTGATGCTCTTTTGATCTTCTTCTTCGCCGTCTTCCATCATAACCCCTATTTCTCCATGCCTCGTCCAAACAATATAGTGTGGCATGAAACCCTTGTAAAGCAGGTGGGAGTGAAGGATTTTTCCGGTTAGAGTAAGACCTCGTATTCCCACATTCAGTGCATGGACAACACATAAAACCATTCTGCTTGTTTGCCTCAGCCGCATCGAGAAACTCATGCACGCCCTTAATGTACTCGCGGGTGTGTCTGTCACCGTACATCCATTGCCGGTTCATCAGCGTGCATTATATATAATTAAGTGTCCAAATTAATAGAAATTCATCATCACATTAAAACCAAAGTGCATACATAGTTCTCATCTAACAACATATAGCTCTCCAGAGCATCTAATTATTTAAATCATACATTGAAACTATATAAAACATTTCAATGCGAAAACAAATGCGATCATAATCGCAACCAAGGTAACAATTAATCCAACGGCATAATGATACCAAGCCTCGGTATGAATGGCATATTTTCTAATCTTTCTAATCTTCAAGCGCATTGCATCCATCTTGATCTTTTGATCATCGACGACATCCGGAACATGCAACTCCAATATCATCTTGTCCTCCTCAATTTTTATTTCCTTCAACAAATTGTTTTCTTCTTCAACTAAATTTAACCTCTCGACAATAGGGTCGGTTGGCATTTCTGATTCACATACATCCTACATAAATAAAATCTATGTCACGTTGGTCGGCATAATTTTCATAAAAAATAAATGAACCAATAGTTATAAAGATAATATATATACCACATCCGAATCATAGACATGACGAGGGCCGACGGGGCGGATACCAAAACCATCGCACTATATAAGATGCAATAATAAAAGTAAGAAAATAATACAAGTATCTATGTAAACATACAAGTAAGAATATTTTTCCTTTCAGAAAGAAGATAAAACAAGAGGCTCACCACGGTGGTGCCGCCGATGAGCTCGACGCGGGTGATCGACGGCGGTGAAGACAGGGACGGGGCGTGACGGACCGCTAAACCTAGACAAATATTATGGAAAATGGAGCTTGGAGGTCGAGCTTGGAGAGGAGAAAGCTTAAGTAGTGTGGTTCGGGCATTCCATCGAACACCTTGTGTGCATAGGAGGTGAGCTAGAGCACCACCAAGCCCTCTCCCCCTCGTCCAGAGAAAAACAGAGCACTGGGGTGCTCTGCTCGCGAGCGAGGGGTATATATAGGCACCTCATTGGTCCCGGTTGGTGACATGAGCCGGGACTAAAGGGGAGCCTTTGGTCCCAGTTCAAGCCACCAACCGGGACCAATGGTGGTGGGCCAGGAGCGAGGCCCATTGGTCCCGGTTCATCCCACCAACCAGGACCAAAAGGTCCAGATGAACCGGGACCAATGGCCCACGTGGCCCGGCCGGCCCCTTGGGCTCACGAACCGGGACCAATGCCCACATTGGTCCCGGTTCTGGACTGAACCGGGACTAATGGGCTGACCCGACCTGGACCAAAGCCCTGTTTTCTACTAGTGTAGAGGTGCCAGAGCTCGGTTTTGAAATAGATATAAATAATATTTTGAGCGGTATACTTTCATTGTCAACATAACAACCAAGAGATGGTGATATCTTCCATGATACACACATTATAGGCGGTTCCCAAACAGAATGGTAAAGTTTATACTCCCCTCCACAAACAAGCATCAATCCATGGCTTGCTCAAAACAACGAGTGCCTTCAACTAACAACAGTCCCGGGGGAGTTTTGTTTGCAGTTGTTTTGATTTGATTTGCATAAAGCTGAAGGAAATATGCCCTAGAGGCAATAATAAAGTTATTATTTATTTCCTTATTTCATGATAAATGTTTATTATTCATGCTAGAATTGTATTAACCGGAAACATAATACATGTGTGAATACATAGACAAACCGAGTGTCACTAGTATGCCTCTACTTGACTAGCTCCTTGATCAAATATGGTTATGTTTCCTAACCATAGACATGAGTTGTCATTTTATTAACGAGATCACATCATTAGGAGAATGATGTGATTGACTTGACCCATTCCGTTAGCTTAGCACTTGATCGTTTAGTATGTTGTTATTGCTTTCTTCATGACTTATACATGTTCCTATGACTATGAGATTATGCAACTCCCGTTTACCGGAGGAACACTTTGTGTGCTACCAAACGTCACAACGTAACTGGGTGATTATAAAGGTGCTCTTCAGGTGTCTTCGAAGGTACTTGTTGGGTTGGCGTATTTCGAGATTAGGATTTGTCACTCCGATTGTCGGAGAGGTATCTCTGGGTCCACTCGGTAATGCACATCACTTAAGCCTTGCAAGCATTGCAACTAATGAGTTAGTTGTGGGATGATGTATTACGGAACGAGTAAAGAGACTTGCCGGTAACGAGATTGAACTAGGTATTGAGATACCGACGATCGAATCTCGGGCAAGTAACATACCGGTGACAAAGGGAACAACGTATGTTGTTATGTGGTTTGACCGATAAAGATCTTCGTAGAATATGTGGGAGCCAATATGAGCATCCAGGTGCAACTATTGGTTATTGACCTGAGACGTGTCTCGGTCATGCCAACATAGTTCTCGAACCCGTAGGGTCCGCACGCTTAACGTTTCGATGACAGTTATATTATGAGATTATGTGTTTTGATGTACCGAAGGAGTTCGGAGTCCCGGATGAGATCGGGGACATGACGAGGAGTCTCGAAATGGTCAATACGTAAAGATCGATATATTGGACGACTATATTTGGACATCGGAAAGGTTCCGAGTGATTCGGGTATTTTCAGGAGTACCGGGGAGTTACGGGAATTCGTATTGGGCCTTAATGGGCCATACGGGAAAGGAGAGAAAGGCCTCAATGGGTGGCCGCACCCCTCCCCATGGGCTGGTCCGAATTGGACTAGGGAGGGGGGGCGCCCCCTTCCTTCCTTCTCCTTTTCCCTTCCCTTTTCCTTCCCTCCTACTCCTACTACTTGGAAGGGCTCCTAGTTCTACTAGGAAAGAGGGAATCCTACTCCCGGTGGGAGGACTCTCCTAGGGCGCGCCATAGAGAGGGCCGGCCCTCCCCCTCCTCCACTCCTTTATATACGGGGGCAGGGGGGCACCCCATAGACACAACAATTGATCATTGATCTCTTAGCCGTGTGCGGTGCCCCCCTCCACCTCGATAATACTGTAGCGATGCTGAGGCCAAGCCCCGCGTCGGCAGAACATCAACATCGTCACCACGCCGTCGTGCTGACGAAACTCTCCCTCAACACTCGTCTGGATCGGAGTTCGAGGGATGTCATCGAGCTGAACGTGTGCTGAACTCGGAGGTGTCGTGCGTTCGGTACTTGATCGGTCGGATCGTGAAGACGTACGACTACATCAACCGCGTTGTGCTAACGCTTCCGCTTTCTGTCTACGAGGGTACGTGGACAACACTCTCCCCTCTCGTTGCTATGCATCACCATGATCTTGCGTGTGCGTAGGAAATTTTTGAAATTACTACGTTCCCCAACAGTGGCATCTAAGCCTGGTTTTATGCGTAGATGTTATATGCACGAGTAGAACACAAGTGAGTTGTGGGCGATATAAGTCATACTGCTTACCAGCATGTCATACATTGGTTCGGTGTTATTGTTGGATGAAGCGGTCCGGACCGACATTACGTGCACGCTTACGCGAGACTGGTTCTACCGACGTGCTTTGCACACAGGTGGCTGGCGGGTGTCAGTTTCTCCAACTTCAGTTGAACCGAGTGTGGCTACGCCCGGTCCTTGTGAAGGTTAAAACAACGCCAACTTGACAAACTATCGTTGTGGTTTTGATGCGTAGGTAAGAACGGTTCTTGCTAAGCCCGTAGCAGCCACGTAAAACTTGCAACAATAAAGTAGAGGACGTCTAACTTGTTTTTGCAGGGCATGTTGTGATGTGATATGGTCAAGACATGATGCTAAATTTTATTGTATGAGATGATCATGTTTTGTAACCAAGTTATCGGCAACTGGCAGGAGTCATATGGTTGTCACTTTATTGTATGCAATGCAATCGCCCTCTAATGCTTTACTTTATCACTAAGCGGTAGCGATAGTCGTAGAAGCATAAGATTGGCGAGACGACAACGATGCTACGATGGAGATCAAGGTGTCGCGCCGGTGACGATGGTGATCATGACGGTGCTTCGGAGATGGAGATCACAAGCACAAGATGATGATGGCCATATCATATCACTTATATTGATTGCATGTGATGTTTATCTTTTATGAATCTTATCTTGCTTTGATTGACGGTAGCATTGTAAGATGATCTCTCACTAAATTTCAAGATAAAAGTGTTCTCCCTGAGTATGCACCATTGCCAAAGTTCGTCGTGCCCAGACACCACGTGATGATCGGGTGTGATAAGCTCTACGTCCATCTACAACGGGTGCAAGCCAGTTTTGCACACGCGGAATACTCAGGTTAAACTTGACGAGCCTAGCATATGTAGATATGGCCTCGGAACACTGAGATCAAAAGGTCGAGCGTGAATCATATAGTAGATATGATCAACATAGTGATGTTCACCATTGAAAACTACTCCATTTCACGTGATGATCGGTTATGGTTTAGTTGATTTGGATCACGTGATCACTTAGATGATTAATTAAACTTCAATTTATCATGAACTTAGTCCTGGTAGTATTAGCATATCTATGTTGTAGATCAATAGCTCGCGTTTAGCTCCCCTGTTTTATTTTTGATATGTTCCTAGAGAAAACTAAGTTGAAAGATGTTAGTAGCAATGATACGGATTGGATCCGTGATCTGAGGTTTATCCTCATTGCTGCACAAAAGAATTATGTTCTTAATGCACCTCTAGATGACAAACCTATTGCAGGAGCATATGCAGACGTTATGAATGTTTGGCTAGCTCAATATGATGACTACTTGATAGTTTAGTGCACCATGCTTAACGGCTTAGAATCGGGACTTCAAAGACATTTTGAACGTCATGGACCATATGAGATGCTCCAGGAGTTGAAGTTAGTATTTCAAACAAATACCCGAGTTGAGAGATATGAAGTCTCCAACAAGTTCTATAGCTAAAAGATGGAGGAGAATAGCTCAAGCAGTGAGCATGTGCTCAGATTGTCTGGGTACTACAATCGCTTGAATCAAGTGGGAGTTAAATCTTCGAGATAAAATAGTGATTGACAAAATTCTCTATTCACCATCACCAAGTTAGTAGAACTTCATGATGAACTATAATATGCAAGGGATGACGAAAGTAATACCCAAGCTTTTCGTGATGCTGAAATCAAGAAAAACATCAAGTGTCGATGGTTAACAAGACCACTAGTTTCAAGAAAAGGTCAAAGGGAAGAAGGGGAACTTCAAGAAGAATGACAAGCAAGTTGCTGCTCGAGTGAAGAAGCCCAAGTCTGGACCTAAGCTTGAGACTAAGTGCATCTACTGCAAAGGGACTGGTCACTGGAAGCCGAACTACCCCAAGTGATTGGCGGATAAGAAGGATGGCAAAGTGAACATAAGTATATTTGATATACATGGTATTGATGTGTACTTTACTAGTGTTTATAGCAACCACTCGGCATTTGATACTGGTTCAGTTGCTAAGAGTAGTAACTCGAAACAGGAGTTGTAGAATAAACAGAAACTAGTAAAGGGCGAGGTGACGATGTGTGTTGGAAGTAGTTCCAAGATTGATATGATCATCATCGCACACTCCCTATACTTTCGGGATTAGTGTTGAAACTAAATAAGTGTTATTTGGTATTTGCGTTGAGCATGAATATGATTTGATCATGTTTTTTGCAATACGGTTATTCATTTAAATTAGAGAATAATTGTTGTTCAGTTTACATGAATAAAACCTTCTATGGTCATGCACCCAATAAAATGGTTTGTTGGATCTCGATCGTAGTGATACACATATTCATAATATTGAAACCAAAAGATGCAAAGTTAATAATGATAGTGCAACTAATTTGTGGCACTGCTGTTTAGGTCATATTGGTGTAAAGCGCATGAAGAAACTCCATGCTGATGGGATTTTGGAATCACTTGATTATGAATCACTTGATGCTTGCGAACCATGCCTTATGGGCAAGATGACTAAGACTCCGTTCTCCGGAACAATGGAGCAAGCAACTGACTTATTGGAAATAATACATACTGATGTATGCGATCCAATGAGTGTTGAGGCTCGTGGCAGGTATCATTATTTTCTGACCTTCACAGATGATTTGAGCAGATATGGGTATATCTACTTGATGAAACACAAGTCTGAAACATTTGAAAAGTTCAAAGAAATTCAGAGTGAAGTGGAGAATCATCATAACAAAACTAAAAGTTTCTATGATATTATCGCAGAAGTAAAATATTTGAGTTACAAGTTTGGTCTTCAATTAAAATAATGTGGAATAGTTTCACAAATTCGTGCCACCTGGAACACCACAGCATAATGGTGTGTCCGAACGTCTAACCATACTTTATTGGATATAGTGCAATCTATGATGTCTCTTACCGATCTATCACAATTGTTTTGGGGTTATGCATTAGAGACAGCTGCATTCACGTTAAATAGGGCACCATCTAAATCCATTGACACGACTCCGTATGAACTATGGTTTGGCAAGAAACCTAAGCTGTCGTTTCTTAAAGTTTGAGGTTGCAATGCTTATGTGAAAAAGTTTCAACCTGATAAGCTCAAACCCAAATCGGAGAAGTGCGTCTTCATAGGATACCCAAAAGAAAATGTTGGGTACACCTTCTATCACAGATCCGAAGGCAAGATATTCGTTGCTGAGAATGGATCCTTTCTAGAGAAGGAGTTTCTCTCGAAAGAAGTGAGTGGGAGGAAAGTAGAACTTGATGAGGTAACTGTACCTGCTCCCTTATTGGAAAGTAGTTCATCATAGAAATCTGTTCCTGTGACTCCTACACCAATTAGTAAGGAAGCTAATGATGATGATCATGAAACTTCGGATCAAGTTACTACTGAACCTCGTAGGTCAACCAGAGTAAGATCCGCACCGGAGTGGTATGGTAATCCTGTTCTGGAGGTCATGTTACTTGACCATGACGAACCTACGAACTATGAGGAAGCGATGATGAGCCCAGATTCGTGAAATGGCTTGAGGCCATGAAATCTGAGATGAGATCCATATATGAGAACAAAGTGTGGACTTTGGTTGACTTGCCCGTTGATCGGCAAGCCAGAGAAAATAAATGGATCTTCAAGAGGGAGACGCACACTGATAGTAGTGTTACTATCTACAAAGCTAGAATTGTCGCAAAAGGTTTTCGACAAGTTCAAGGTGTTGACTACGATGAGAGTTTCTCACTCTGCTTAAGTCTATCCGAATCATGTTAGCAATTGCCACATTTTATGAAATCTGGCAAATGGATAAAAAAAACTGCATTCCTTAATGGATTTATTAAAGAAGAGTTGTATATGATGCAACCAGAAGGTTTTGTCCATCCTAAAGGTGCTAACAAAATATGCAAGCTCCAGCGATCCATCTATGGAGTGGTGCAAGCATCTCGGAGTTGGAATACACGCTTTGATAAGTTGATCAAAGCATATAGTTTTATACAGACTTGCTGTGAAGCCTGTATTTACAAGAAAGTGAGTGGGAGCACTATAACATTTCTGATAAGTATATGTGAATGACATATTGTTGATCGGAAATAATGTAGAATTATTCTACAAAGCATAAAGGAGTGTTTGAAAGGAGTTTTTCAAAGAAAGACCTCGGTGAAGCTGCTTACATATTGAGTATCAAGATCTATAGAGATAGATCAAAACGCTTGATAAGTTTTTTTTCAATGAGTCCATACCTTGACAAGATTTTGAAGTAGTTCAAAATGGAACAGTCAAAGAAAGAGTTCTTGCCTGTGTTACAAGGTGTGAAATTGAGTAAGACTCAAAGTCCGACCACGGCAGAAGATAGAAAGAGAATGAAAGTCATTTCCTATGCCTCGGCCATAGGTTCTATAAAGTATGCCAGGCTGTGTACCAGATCTATTGTATACCCTACATTGTGTTAATCAAGGGAGTACAATAGTGATCTAGGAGTAGATCAATGGACAGCGGTCAAAATTATCCTTACTGGAATAAGGATTTGTTTCTCGATTACGGAGGTGACAAAAGGTTCGTTGTAAAGGGTTATGTCGATGCAAGTTTTGACACTGATCCAGATGACTCTAAGTCTCAATCTGGATACATATTGAAAGTGGGAGCAATTAGCTAGAGTAGCTCCATGCATAGCATTGTTGACATAGAAATTTGCAAAATACATGTGGATTTGAATGTGGCAGACCCGTTGACTAAACTTCTCTCACAAGCAAAACATGATCACACCGTAGTACTCTTCGGGTGTTAATCACATAGCGATGTGAACTAGATTATTGACTCTAGTAAACCCTTTGGGTGTTGGTCACATGACGATGTGAACTATTGGTGTTAAATCACATGGTGATGTGAACTAGATTATTGACTCTAGTGCAAGTGGGAGACTGAAGGAAATATGCCCTAGAGGCAATAATAAAGTTATTATTTATTTACTTATTTCATGATAAATGTTTATTATTCATGCTAGAATTGTATTAACCGGAAACATAATACATGTGTGAATACATAGACAAACTGAGTGTCACTAGTATGCCTCTACTTGACTAGCTCGTTGATCAAAGATGGTTATGTTTCCTAACCATAGACATGAGTTGTCATTTGATTAACGGGATCACATCATTAGGAGAATGATGTGATTGACTTGACCCATTCCGTTAGCTTAGCACTTGATCGTTTAGTATGTTGCTATTGCTTTCTTCATGACTTATACATGTTCCTATGACTATGAGATTATGCAACTCCCGTTTACCGGAGGAACACTTTGTGCGCTACCAAACGTCACAACGTAACTGGGTGATTATAAAGGTGCTCTACAGGTGTCTCCGAAGGTACTTGTTGGGTTGGCGTATTTCGAGATTAGGATTTGGCACTCCGATTGTCGGAGAGGTATCTCTGGGCCCACTCGGTAATGCACATCACTTAAGCCTTGCAAGCATTGCAACTAATGAGTTAATTGCGGGATGATGTATTACGGAACGAGTAAAGAGACTTGCCGGTAACGAGATTGAACTAGGTATTGAGATACCGACGATCGAATCTCGGGCAAGTAACATACCGATGACAAAGGGAACAACGTATGTTGTTATGCGGTCTGACCGATAAAGATCTTCGTAGAATATGTGGGAGCCAATATGAGCATCCAGGTTCCGCTATTAGTTATTGACCGGAGACGTGACTCGGTCAGGTCTACATAGTTCTCGAACCCGTAGGGTCCGCATGCTTAATGTTTCGATGACAGTTATATTATGAGTTTATGTGTTTTGATGTACCGAAGGAGTTCGGAGTCCCGGATAAGATCGGGGACATGACGAGGAGTCTCAAAATAGTCAAGACGTAAAGATTGATATATTGGACGACCATATTCGGACATCAGAAAGGTTCCGAGTGATTCGGGTATTTTCGGGAGTACCGGGGAGTTACGGGAATTCGTATTGGGCCTTAATGGGCCATACGGGAAAGGAGAGAAAGGCCTCAAAGGGTGTCTGTACCCCTCCCCATGGGCTGGTCCGAATTGGACTAGGGAGGGGGGCTCCCCTTCCTTCCTTCTCCTTTTCCCTTCCCTTTCCTTCCCTCCTACTCCGACTACTTGGAAGGGCTCCTAGTTCTACTAGGAAAGAGGGAATCCTACTCCCGGTGGGAGTAGGACTCTCCTAGGGCGCGCCATAGAGAGGGCCGGCCCTCCCCCTCATCCACTCCTTTATATACGGGGGCAGGGGGCACCCCATAGACACAACAATTGATCATTGATCTCTTAGCCGTGTGCGGTGCCCCCCTCCACCATAATCCACCTTGATAATACTGTCGCGGTGCTTAGGCGAAGCCCTGCGTCGGTAGAACATGAACATCGTCACCACGCCGTCGTGCTGACGAAACTCTCCCTCAACACTCGGCTGGATCGAAGTTCGAGGGACGTCATCGAGCTGAACGTGTGCTGAACTCGGAGGTGTCGTGCGTTCGGTACTTGATCGATCAGATCGTGAAGACGTACGACTACATCAACCGCATTGTGCTAACGCTTCCGCTTTCGGTCTACGAGGGTACGTGGACAACACTCTCCCCTCTCGTTGCTATGCATCACCATGATCTTGCGTGTGCATAGGAAATTTTTGAAATTACTACGTTCCCCAACAGTGGCATCCGAGCCTGGTTTTATGCGTAGATGTTATATGCACGAGTAGAACACAAGTGAGTTGTGGGCGATATAATTCATACTGCTTACCAGCATGTCATACTTTGGTTCGGCGTTATTGTTGGATGAAGCGGCCCGGACCGACATTACGTGCACGCTTACGCGAGACTGGTTCTACCGACGTGCTTTGCACATAGGTGGCTGGCGGATGTCAGTTCTCCAACTTTAGTTGAACCGAGTGTGGCTACGCCCGGTCCTTGTGAAGGTTAAAACAACACCAACTTGACAAACTATCATTGTGGTTTTGATGCGTAGGTAAGAACGGCTCTTGCTAAGCCCATAGCAACCACGTAAAACTTGCAACAATAAAGTAGAGGACGTCTAACTTGTTTTTGCAGGGCATGTTGTGATGTGATATGTTCAAGACATGATGCTAAATTTTATTGTATGAGATGATCATGTTTTGTAACCAAGTTATCGGCAACTGGCAGGAGCCATATGGTTGTCGCTTTATTGTATGCAATGCAATCGCCCTGTAATGCTTTAATTTATCACTAAGCGGTAGCGATAGTCGTAGAAGCATAAGATTGGTGAGACGACAACGATGCTACGATGGAGATCAAGGTGTCGCGCCGGTGACGATGGTGATCATGACGGTGCTTCGGAGATGGAGATCACAAGCACAAGATGATGATGGCCATATCATATCACTTATATTGATTGCATGTGATGTTTATCTTTTATGCATCTTATCTTGCTTTGATTGACGGTAGCATTGTAAGATGATCTCTCACTAAATTTCAATATAAAAGTGTTCTCCCTGAGTATACACCATTGCCAAAGTTCGTCGTGCCCAGACACCACGTGATGATCGGGTGTGATAAGCTCTACGTCCATCTACAACGGGTGCAAGCCAATTTTGCACACGCGGAATACTCAGGTTAAACTTGACGAGCCTAGCATATGCAGATATGGCCTCAGAACACTGAGACAGAAAGGTCGAGCGTGAATCATATAGTAGATATGATCAACATAGTGATGTTCACCATTGAAAACTACTCCATTTCACGTGATGATCGGTTATGGTTTAGTTGATTTGGATCACGTGATCACTTAGATGATTAATTGAACTTCAATTTATCATGAACTTAGTCCTGGTAGTATTAGCATATCTATGTTGTAGATCAATAGCTCGCGTTTAGCTCCCCTGTTTTATTTTTGATATGTTCCTAGAGAAAACTAAGTTGAAAGATGTTAGTAGCAATGATACGGATTGGATCCGTGATCTGAGGTTTATCCTCATTGCTGCACAAAAGAATTATGTCCTTGATGCACCGCTATGTGACAGACCTATTGCAGGAGCAGAAGCAGACGTTATGAACGTTTGTCTAGCTCAATATGATGACTACTTGATAGTTTAGTGCACCATGCTTAACGGCTTAGAATCGGGACTTCAAAGACGTTTTGAACGTCATGGACCATATGAGATGTTCCAGGAGTTGAAGTTAATATTTCAAACAAATACCCGAGTTGAGAGATATGAAGTCTCCAACAAGTTCTATAGCTAAAAGATGGAGGAGAATAGCTCAAGCAGTGAGCATGTGCTCAGATTGTCTGGGTACTACAATCGCTTGAATCAAGTGGGAGTTAAATCTTCCAGATAAAATAGTGATTGACAAAATTCACTAGTCACCATCACCAAGTTAGTAGAACTTCATGATGAACTATAATATGCAAGGGATGACAAAAGTAATTCCCAAGCTCTTCGTGATGCCGAAATCGACGAAGGTAGAAATCAAGAAAAACATCAAGTGTTGATGGTTAACAAGACCACTAGTTTCAAGAAAAGGGCAAAGGGAAGAAGGGGAACTTCAAGAAGAACGACAAGCAAGTTGCTGCTCGAGTGAAGAAGCCCAAGTCTGGACCTAAGCCTGGGACTAAGTGCATCTATTGCAAAGGGACTGGTCACTGGAAGCGGAACTACCCCAAGTGATTGGCGGATAAGAAGGATGGCAAAGTGAACATAAGTATATTTGATATACATGGTATTGATGTGTACTTTACTTGTGTTTATAGCAACCCCTCGGCATTTGATACTGGTTCAGTTGCTAAGAGTAGTAACTCGAAACAGTAGTTGTAGAGTAAACAGAAACTAGTAAAGGGCGAGGTGACGATGTGTGTTGGAAGTAGTTCCAAGATTGATATGATCATCATCGCACACTCCCTATACTTTCAGGATTAGTGTTGAAACTAAATAAGTGTTATTTGGTATTTGCGTTGAGCATGAATATGATTTGATCATGTTTGTTGCAATACGGTTATTCATTTAAATTAGAGAATAATTGTTGTTCTGTTTACATGAATAAAACCTTCTATGGTCATACACCCAATAAAATGGTTTGTTGGATCTCGATTGTAGTGATACACATATTCATAATATTGAAACCAAAAGATGCAAAGTTAATAATGATAGTGCAACTTATTTGTGGCACTGCCGTTTAGGTCATATTGGTGTAAAGCGCATTAAGCAACTCCATGCTGGTGGGATTTTGGAATCACTTGATTATGAATCACTTGATGCTTGCGAACCATGCCTTATGGGCAAGATGACTAAGACTCCGTTCTCCGGAACAATGGAGTGAGCAACTGACTTATTGGAAATAATATGTACTGATGTATGCGATCCGATGAGTGTTGAGGCTCGTGGCAGGTATCGTTATTTTCTGACCTTCACAGATGATTTGAGCAGATATGGGTATATCTACTTGATGAAACACAAGTCTGAAACATTTGAAAAGTTCAAAGAATTTCAGAGTGAAGTGGAGAATCATCATAACAAAAATAAAAGTTTCTATGATATGATAGCAGAAGTAAAATATTTGAGTTACGAGTTTGGTCTTCAATTAAAACAATGTGGAATAGTTTCACAAATTCATGCCACCTGGAACACCACAGCATAATGGTGTGTCCGAACGTCTAACCGTACTTTATTGGATATAGTGCAATCTATGATGTCTCTTACCGATCTACCACAATAGTTTTGGGGTTATGCATTAGAGACAGCTGCATTCACGTTAAATAGGGCACCATCTAAATCCGCTGAGACGACTCTGTATGAACTATGGTTTGTCAAGAAACCTAAGTTGTCGTTTCTGAAAGTTTGAGGTTGCAATTCTTATTTGAAAAAGTTTCAACCTGATAATCTCAAACCCAAGTCGGAGAAGTGCGTCTTCATAGGATAACCAAAAGAAAATGTTCGCTACACCTTCTATCACAGATCCGAAGGCAAGATATTCGTTGCTGAGAATGGATCCTTTCTAGAGAAGGAGTTTTTCTCGAAAGAAGTGAGTGGGAGGAAAGTAGAACTTGATGAGGTAACTTTACCTGCTCCCTTATTGGAAAGTAGTTCATCACAGAAATATGTTCCTGTGACTCCTACACCAATTAGTAAGGAAGCTAATGATGATGATCATGAAACTTCGGATCAAGTTACTACTGAACCTCGTAGGTCAACCAAAGTAAGATCCGCACCAGAGTGGTACGGTAATCCTGTTCTGGAGGTCATGTTACTTGACCATGATGAACCTACGAACTATGAGGAAGCAATGATGAGCCCAGATTCCGCGAAATGGCTTGAGGCCATGAAATCTGAGATGAGATCCATATATGAGAACAAAGTTTGGACTTTGGTTGACTTGCCCGTTGATCGGCAAGCCATAGAAAATAAATGGATCTTCAAGAGGGAGACGGATGCTGATAGTAGTGTTACTATCTACAAAGCTAGAATTGTCGCAAAAGGTTTTCGACAAGTTCAAGGTGTTGACTACGATGAGAGTTTCTCACTCGTATCTATGCTTAAGTCTGTCCGAATCATGTTAGCAATTGCCGCATTTTATGAAATCTGGCAAATGGATAAACAAAACTGCAATCCTTAATGGATTTATTAAAGAAGAGTTTTATATGATGCAACCAGAAGGTTTTGTCAATCCTAAAGGTGCTAAAAAAATATGCAAGCTCCAGCGATCCATCTATGGACTGGTGCAAGCATCTCGGAGTTGGAATACACGCTTTAATAAGTTGATCAAAGCATATAGTTTTATACAGACTTGCGGTGAAGCTTGTATTTACAAGAAAGTGAGTGGGAGCACTATAACATTTCTGATAAGTATATGTGAATGACATATTGTTGATCGGAAATAATGTAGAATTCTTCTACAAAGCATAAAGGAGTGTTTGAAAGGAGTTTTTCAAAGAAATACCTCGGTGAAGCTGCTTACATATTGAGTATCAAGATCTATAGAGATAGATCAAAACGCTTGATAAGTTTTTTTTCAATGAGTCCATACCTTGACAGGATTTTGAAGTAGTTCAAAATGGAACAGTCAAAGAAAGAGTTCTTGCATGTGTTACAAGGTGTGAAATTGAGTAAGACTCAAAGTCCGACCACGACAGAAGATAGAAAGAGAATGAAAGTCATTTCCTATGCCTCAGCCATAGGTTCTATAAAGTACGTCAGGCTATGTACCAGATCTATTGTATACCCTACACTGTGTTAAGCAAGGGAGTACAATAGTGATCTAAGAGTAGATCAATGGACAGCGGTCAAAATTATCCTTACTGGAATAAGGATGTGTTTCTCGATTACGGAGGTGACAAAAGGTTCGTCGTAAAGGGTTACGTCGATGCAAGTTTTGACACTGATCCAGATGACTCTAAGTCTCAATCTGGATACATATTGAAAGTGGGAGCAATTAGCTAGAGTAGCTCCATGCAGAGCATTGTTGACATAGAAATTTGCAAAATACATCTGAATGTGGCAGACCCGTTGACTAAACTTCTCTCACAAGCAAAACATGATCACACCGTAGTACTCTTCGGGTGTTAATCACATAGCGATGTGAACTAGATTATTGACTCTAGTAAACCCTTTGGGTGTTGGTCACATGACGATGTGAACTATTGGTGTTAAATCACATGGTGATGTGAACTAGATTATTGACTCTAGTGCAAGTGGGAGACTGAAGGAAATATGCCCTAGAGGCAATAATAAAGTTATTATTTATTACCTTCATGATAAATGTTTATTATTCATGCTAGAATTGTATTAACCGGAAACATAATACATGTGTGAATACATAGACAAACCGAGTGTCACTAGTATGCCTCTACTTGACTAGCTCGTTGATAAAAGATGGTTATGTTTCCTAACCATAGACATGAGTTGTCATATGATTAACGGGATCACATCATTAGGAGAATGATGTGATTGACTTGACCCATTCCGTTAGCTTAGCACTTGATCGTTTAGTATGTTGCTATTGCTTTCTTCATGACTTATACATGTTCCTATGACTATGAGATTATTCAACTCCCGTTTACCGGAGGAACACTTTGTGTGCTACCAAACATCACAACATAACTGGGTGATTATAAAGGTGCTCTACAGGTGTCTCCGAAGGTACTTGTTGGGTTGGCGTATTTCGAGATTAGGATTTGTCACTCCGATTGTCGAAGAGGTATCTCTGGGCCCACTCGGTAATGCATATCACTTAAGCCTTGCAAGCATTGCAACTAATAAGTTAGTTGCGGGATGATGTATTACGGAACGAGTAAAGAGACTTGCGGTAATGAGATTGAACTAGGTATTGAGATACCGACGATCGAATCTCGGGCAAGTAACATACCGGTGACAAAGGGAACAACGTATGTTGTTATGATGTCTGACCGATAAAGATCTTCGTAGAATATGTGGGAGCAAATATGAGCATCCAGGTTCCGCTATTAGTTATCGACCGGAGACGTGTCTCGGTCATGTCTACATAGTTCTCGAGCCCGTAGGGTCCGCACGCTTAACGTTTTGATGACAGTTATATTATGAGTTTATGTGTTTTGATGTACCGAAGGAGTTCGGAGTCCCGGATGAGATCGGGGACATGACGAGGAGTCTCGAAATAGTCGAGATGTAAAGATTGATATATTGGACGACTATATTCGGACATCAGAAAGGTTCCAAGTGATTCGGGTATTTTCGGGAGTACCGGGGAGTTACGGGAATTCGTATTGGGCCTTAATGGGGCATACGGGAAAGGAGAGAAAGGCCTCAAAGGGTGGGCGCACCCCTCCCCATGGGCTGGTCCGAATTGGACTAGGGAGGGGGGGCGCCTCCTTCCTTCCTTCTCCTTTTCCCTTCCCTTTCCTGCCCTCCTACTCCTACTACTTGGAAGGGCTCCTAGTTCTACTAGGAAAGAGGGAATCCTACTCCCGGTGGGAGTAGGACTCTCCTAGGGCGCGCCATAGAGAGGGCCGGCCCTCCCCCTCCTCCACTCCTTTATATACGGGGGCAGGGGGCACCCCATAGACACAACAATTGATCATTGATCTCTTAGCCGTGTGGGGTGCCCCCCTCCACCATAATCCACCTCATTAATACTGTAGCGGTTCTTAGGCGAAGCCCTGCGTCGGTAGAACATCAAAATCATCACCACGCCTGGATCGGAGTTCGAGGGACGTCATCGAGCTGAACGTGTGCTGAACTCGGAGGTGTCGTGCGTTCGGTACTTGATCGATCGGATCGTGAAGACGTACGACTACATCAACCGCGTTGTGCTAACGCTTCCCCTTTCGGTCTACGAGGGTACATGGACAACACTCTCCCCTCTCGTTGTTATGCATCACCATGATCTTGCGTGTGCGTAGGAAATTTTTGAAATTACTACGTTCCCCAACAAAAGCATGGGACTGGGCATCCCGGTGACCATCCATTTTCTCGTGAGTGAGGAGCGGAGTCCACTCCTCTTGAGAATAACCCGCCTAACATGGAAGATACGAACAGCCCTAGTTGATACATGAGCCATTCGAGCATACAAAACTGAATGTTTATTTGAAGGTTTAGAGTTTGGCACATACAAATTTACTTGGAACGGCAGGTAGATAACGTATATATGTAGGTATGGTCGACTCATATGAAACAACTTTGGGGTTTATGGAATTGGATGCACAAGCAGTATTCCCTCTTAGTACAAGTGAAGGCTAGCAAAATATTGGGAAGCGACCAGCTAGAGAGTGGCAACAGTCATGAACATGCATTAAAATTAATCAACACCGAATGCAAGCATGAGTAGGATATAATGCACCATGAACATAAATATCGTAGAGGCTATGTTGATTTTGTTTCAACTACATGCGTGAACATGTGCCAAGTCAAGCCACTCGAATCGTTCAAAAGAGGATACCACCATATCATACCACATCACAGCCATTTTAATAGCATGTTGGTACGCAAGGTAAACCATCATAAGATCCTAGCTAATTAAGCATGGCATAAGCAACTACAATCTCTAATTGTCATTGCAAACATGTTTATTCATAATAGGCTGAATCCGGAATGATCAACTAATCATATTTACAAAAACAAGAGAGGTCGAGTTCGCACCAGCTTTTCTCATCTCAATAAGTTCATCATATAATCATCATTATTGCCTTTCACTTGCACGACCGAATAGTGTGGATAATAATAATAGTGCACGTGCATTGGACTAAGATGGAATCTACAAGCATTCAATTCAAGAGAGAAGACAAGGTAATATGGTCTCTTTGTTAGATCAACAATAATGCATATGAGAACCACTTTACCATTTTCATTATGGTCTTCTCCTCTCGATCCCCAAAAGAAAGAAAAGAAATAAAACTATTTTCACGGAAAGCTCCAAACAAGCAAAAGAAGAACGAGAAATATTTTTGGGTTTTCTTTTTAATTACTACTACAAGCATGGAAAGTAAACTAACTAAAAGCTACAACTAATTTTTTGTTTTTCTTAAGGTTTATTGAACACACAAGAAGAAAGCATAAAAAGAAAAATAAACTAGCATGGATGATACAGTGAAAAAGTATGAGCACCGACAACTAGCAGTGAGTGTGTGAACATGAATGTAATGTTGGTGAGAAATACGTACTCCCCCAAGCTTAGGCTTTTGGCCTAAGTTGGTCTATGGCCACGGCTGGCCTGGCGGATATCCAAAGTAATAGTTGGGGTCGTACTGTGAAGAAGCCTCGGATTGCCACTAGTTGGCAATCACCTCCGGATCCCAGTGGTAATCAGACTGTCGTGGAGGATCAAATTGTGGTTCCGGCTCTGGCTCTGTAGCTGATGTAGGGTTCTGGTAGGCGTGAATGGCCTCCAACGGAACAAGGTACTTTCCTGCAGATAAATCAAATAAGGAAGGAGCAGGCAGGGTAATAGTCACAGGATGATTTTTACCAAATATTAATTTGTACTTAAGCGCCTTTTCCCTATTCTTAACAATAAAATCATGTGCTACCATACTCTTATAATCTAGATAAACAGGAGGCAGCAACTTCTCTTCCTTCTCGTAATGCCTAATAGGTATGTTAAAGTGTGCAGCGAGGTGCGAGGCGAAGATGCCTCCAAGGACGGCGCCCTTAGTATGGTTAAGATTTAACCGCTTTGCAATATAGCGTCCATACAAAATAACAATATCAGGGGCACTCAGGTTTCCACAATTTCCGCGCCCAATTAAGCATCTACTAGCAAATATAGCAAAGTAACGTAGAACAGGAAAGTGTATGCTAGTAATTCGTGCGTCGGAAACCTTCCTCATTTCCCCTACAGTAATAGTATCAATAAACCCATCCACATCGTCACGATGTGGTTCCTCTATGCTGCCCTCGAAAGGGATCAAACAAACCCGACAAAAATCTTGAAGTGACATCTCCTTATGCTCATCATATAAATAAAATTCCACCATAGGTGGTGAGCTCCTAGCATGGAAATGAAAGTTTTGCACAAAGATATTGGTGAGTAAGAGATATTGTTCGCATTGGTCGTGGAGGATGGCGGTGAGGCCTACATTCTCAGCCAATTCATAAAAATCATCATAAATCCCGGCAGCTCTCAAGAAATCATCACAAGGCCATTCACATGGCCGAACCTCCATGGTGCGAGGAAGATTATATTTGGGCCTCTTATCTTCCTCACTTTGCTTATCCTTCGAGCTTCGGCTCGATGAGCCCCTCAAAAATCTCTTCATCTTTTTTCTAAAAAATTTAGTAACTTCAAAATAAAAGTGAACCAAACTCAACAAAATTGATAGCAACTACTCCTACAAGTGCCTAGAGGCAATATCATGCATCAAAACTACTTTTGACCATATAAATTTGACATGCAAGCTCAAGAACAGGGTCACCTAAGCAGCAAAAATATGCAATGAATAAAGCACTAGAACAAAAACTAATTGTACCATTGGAGGAGTCACATACCAAGGAACAATCCCTCAAAGCAGTTTTTTGAATGGAGCTTTGAGCAAGGAGATCGAAAATGGCAGCAAAATGAGCTTGGACTCGGGTTTGAGCTGGTTAGTGATGTTTGTGGGAGGAAGAAGGAGTGTGTGGTAGCTGGAATAAGTGGAGGGGAGCCACCGTGGGCCCACGAGGCAGGGGGCATGCCTAGGGGGTAGGGCGCGCCTTCCACCCTCGTGGCCAGGTGCTTGCTCCCCCTGCTGTGTTCTCAGTGCCAAATATTCTCAAATATTCCAGAAAAAATCATATTTAAATTTCAAGGCATTTGGACAAATTTTATTTTCGGGGTATTTTTCATTGCATGGATAATTCAGAAAACAGACAGAAATAATTATTTTTGCTTTATTTAATATAAAAAACAAAAAGTAAAAAGAGGGTACAGAGAGTTGTGTTTTCTAAATTCAACCATCTCATGCTCATCAAAAGGAATCCACTAACAAGGTTGATCAGGTCTTGTTAACAAACTCATTCCGAGTCACATGGAACCGGAGAATTTTTGAATAATACTAGGTTACCTCAACGGGGATATGCACATCCCCAACAATAAAAATATCATATTTCTTCTTGATAGTAGGAAGAGGAAATTCAAAAGCTCCAAAAATAATCGATGGAAAATTTCCAATAGAGTTTACACTATGAACTTGAGGTTGTTTCCTCGGAAAGTGTACCATATGCTCATTGCCATTAACATAAAAAGTGACATTGCCTTTGGTGCAATCAATAACAGCCCCTGCAGTATTCAAAAAGGGTCTTCCAAGAATAATAGACATACTATCGTCCTCGAGAATATCAAGAATAACAAAGTCCGTTAAAATAGTAATGTTTGCAACCACAACAGGCACATCCTCACAAATACCGACAGGTATAGAAGTTGATTTATCAGCCATTTGCAAAGATATTTCAGTAGGTATCAACTTATTCAAATCAAGTCTACGATATAAAGAGAGAGGCATGACACTAACACCGGCTCCAAGATCACATAAAGCAGTTTTAACATAGTTTCTTTTAATGGAGCATGGTATAGTTGGTACTCCTGGGTCTCCAAGTTTCTTTGGTATTCCAACCTTAAAAGTATAATTAGCAAGCATGGTGGAAATTTCAGCTTCCGGTATCTTTCTTTTATTAGTAACAAATTTTTTCATGTACTTAGCATAAGGATTCATTTTCAGCATATCAGTCAAACGCATACGCAAAAAGATAGGTCTAATCATTTCAGCAAAGCGCTCAAAATCCCCATCATCCTTTTTCTTGGATGGTTTAGGAGGAAAAGGCATGGGTTTCTGAACCCATGGTTCTCTTTCTTTACCGTGCTTCCTAGCAACAAAGTATCTCTTATCATAACGTTGATTCTTTGATTGTGGGTTATCAAGATCAACAGCAGGTTCAATCTCTACATCATTATTATTGCTAGGTTGAGCATCAACATGAACATCATTATTAACATTATCACTAGGTTCATGTTCATTACCAGATTGTGTTTCGGCATCAGAAATAGAAATATCATTGGGATTCTCAGGTGTGTAAATAACAAGTTCACTAAAAGCATGCAAAGTCGTATCATTTTTCTTTCTCTTCCTTTTAGAAGGACTAGGTACATCAATATTATTTCTCTGAGAATCTTGCTCAATTCTCTTAGCATGGCCCTCAGGATACAAAGGTTCCTGAGTCATTTTACCACCTCTAGTCATAACTCTAACAACATTACCATTTTTCTTACTATTCAATTCATTGAGCAAATCATTCTGAGCTTTAAGTACTTGTTCTACTTGAGTGGTAACCATAGAAGCATGTTTACTAATAAGTTTTAGTCCACCTTTAATATTAGCCTAGATAATCACCCAAGTGTTCAAGCATATCAACATTGCGTTTTAATTCCCTACCAAAATAAGCATTGAAGTTTTCTTGTTTAACCTTAAAGTCATCAAACTCATCCAAGCATGGGCTAGCAAACTTAGTAAATGGGATTTCAGCTTTATCATATCTATAGAGAGAATTTACCTTTACTACATGTGTCGGGTTATCAAGACCATGTACTTCTTCAATAGGCGGTAGATTAATACCATGTATTTCTTCAATAGGAGGTAAATTCTTAACATCTTCAGCTTTAATACATTTTTCTTTCATAGATTTCTTTGGCTCATGCATATCTTCAGGACTGAGAAATAGAATACCCCTTTTCTTCGGAGTTGGCTTAGGAGTTGGTTAAGGAATTGGATCAGGAAGTGTCCAATTATTTTCATTAGTCAGCATATTATTCAATAGAATTTCAGCTTCATCTGGTGTTCTTTCCCTGAAAACACAACCAGCACAACTATCCAGGTGGTCTCAGGAAGCATCGGTTAGTCCATTATAAAAGATATCAAGTATTTCATTTTTCTTAAGAGGATGATCAGGCAAAGCATTAAGTAATTGGAGAAGCCTCCCCCAAGCTTGTGGGAGACTCTCCTTTTCAATTTGCACAAAATTATATATTTCCCTTAAAGCAGCTTGTTTCTTATGAGCGGGGAAATATTTAGCAGAGAAGTAATAAATCATATCCTGGGGACTACGCACACAACCAGGATCAAGAGAATTAAACCATATCTTAGCATCACCCTTTAATGAGAACGGAAATATTTTAAGGATATAATAGTAGCGAGTTTTCTCATTATTAGTGAACAGGGTGGCTATATCATTTAATTTAGTAAGATGTGCCACAACAGTTTCAGATTCGTAGCCATAGAAAGGATCAGATTCAACTAAAGTAATTATCTCTGGATCAACAGAGAAATCATAATCCTTATCGGCAACAAAGATAGGTGAAGTAGCATAAGCAGGATCATATTTCATTCTAGCATTCAGAGTTTTTTGTTTCAGCTTAGCTAATAATTTCTTAAGATCACTCCTATCATTGCAAGCGAGAAAATCTCTATCAGTTTCTTCATCCATAACATAGCCCTCATGCACAACAGGTAATTCATATCTAGGGGGAGAGTCTTCATCATCACTTTCATCAATATTATCAGTTTCAATAATTTCATTCTCCCTAGCCCTAGCAAGTTGTTCATCAAGAAATTCACCAAGTGGCACAGTAGTATCAAGCATAGAAGTAGTTTCATCATAAGTATCATGCATAGCAGAAGTGGCATCATCAATAACATGCGACATATCAGAATTAATAGCAGAAGCAGGATTAGGTGTCGCAAGCTTACTCAAAACAGAAGATGAATCAAGTGCAGAGCTAGATGGCAATTCCTTACCTCCCCTCGTAGTTGAGGGATAAATCGTGGTTCTTGGATCTTTCAAGTTCTTCATAATGATAAGCAGATATAAATCCCAAGTGACTCAAAGAATAGAGCTATGCTCCCTGGCAACGGCGCCAGAAAATAGTCTTGACAACCCACAAGTATAGAGGATCGCAACAGTTTTTGAGGGTAGAGTATTCAACCCAAATTTATTGATTCGATATAAGGGGAGCCAAAGAATATTCTCAAGTATTAGCAGATGAGTTGTCAATTCAACCAAACCTGGAAACTTAATATCTGCAGCAAAGTGTTTAGTAGCAAAGTAATATGATAGTAGTGTTAACGGTGGTAAAAGGTAACGGTAGCAAAAGTAATATTTTTGGTGTTTTGTAGTGATGGTAACAATAGCAACGGAAAAGTAAATAAGCGAAGAACAATATATGGAAAGCTTGTAGGCAATGGATCGGTGATAGAGAATTATGCCGGATGCGGTTCATCATGTAACAGTCATAACCTAGGGTGACATAGAACTAGCTCCAATTCATCAATGTAATGTAGGCATGTATTCCGAATATAGTCATACGTGCTTATGGAAAAGAACTTGCATGACATCTTTTGTCCTACCCTCCCGTGGCAGCGGGATCTTATTGGAAACTAAGGGATATTAAGACCTCCTTTTAATAGAGTACTGTAACAAAGCATTAACACATAGTGAATACATGAACTCCTCAAACTACAATCATCACCGGGAGTGGTCCCGATTATTGTCACTTCGAGGTTGCCGGATCATAACACATAGTAGGTGACTATAGACTTGCAAGATAGGATCAAGAACTCTCATATATTGATGAAACATAATAGGTTCAGATCCGAAATCATGGCACTCGGGCCCTAGTGACAAGCATTAAGCATAGCAAAGTCATAGCAACATCAATCTCAAAACATAGTGGATACTAGGGATCAAACCCTAACAAAACTAACTCGATTACATGATAAATCTCATCCAACCCATCATCGTCCAGCAAGCCTACGATGGAATTACTCACGCACGGCGGTGAGCATCATGAAATTGGTGATGGAGGATGGTTGATGATGACGATGTCGACGGATTCCCCTCTCCGGAGCCCCGAACAGACTCCAGATCAGCCCTCCCAAGAGAGTTTAGGGCTTGTCGGCGGCTCCGTATCGTAAAACGTGATGAATCCTTCTCCCTGGTTTTTTTATCCCCGGAAGTGAATATATGGAGTCAGGGTTGAGGTCGGTGGAGCGTCAGGGGGCCCATGAGGCAGGGGGCGCGCCCCTGGGCGCGCCCCCCACCCTCGTGGACAGGTGGAGGCCCCCCTGACGTGGATCTTCCTTCTAGTATTTTTATATATTCCAAAATAATTCTTCGTTGATTTTCAGGTCATTCCGAGAACTTTTATTTCTGCACAAAAATAACACCATGGCAATTCTGCTGAAAACATCGTCAGTCCGGGTTAGTTCCATTCAAATCATGCAAGTTAGAGTCCAAGACAAGGGCAAAAGTGTTTGGAAAAGTAGATACGACGGAGACGTATCAATGCATAGCAACGAGAGGGGAGAGTGTGTCTATGTACCCTCATAGACCGAAAGCGGAAGCGGTGAGTAATGCGGTTGATGTAGTCGAACGTCTTCGTGATCCAACCGATCAAGTACCGAACGTACGGCACCTCTGTGATCTGTACACATTCAGATCGGCGATGTCCCTCGAACTCTAGATCCAACTGAGGCTGACAGAGAGTTTCGTCAGCACGACGGCGCGTTGACAGTGATGATGAAGTTACCGACGCAGGGCTTCGCCTAAGCACTACGACAAATATGACCGAGGTGGAAATCTGTGGATGGAGGCACCGCACATGGCTAAGAAATCAATTTGTTTGTCTATTGGGTGCCCCCAACCCCCGTATATAAAGGAGTGGAGGAGGGGGATGTCCGGCCTCCTAGGTCGCGCCCCAAGGGAGGATTCCTACTCTTACTAGGAGTAGGTTTCCCCCCTTTTCCTAGTCCAACTAGGAGGGGGAAGGAAGGGAAGAGGGAGAGAAAGGAAAGGGGGGCCGGCCTCCCTCCCAATTCGGATTGGGCTTGGGGGGGCGCGCGCCACCTTTTGGCCGCCTCCTCCTCTCTTCCACTAAAGTCCATGTAGGCCCATTAAGCCCCCGGGGGGTTCCGGTAAATCCCGGTACTTCGGAAGATGCCCGAACTAATCTGAAACCTTTCCGCTGTCCAAACATAACCTTTCAATATATCAATCTTCATGTCTCGACCATGTCGAGACTCCTCATCATGTCCGTGATCACATCTGGGACTCTAAACAACCTTCGATACATCAAATCACATAAACTCATAATAACAATCGTCATCGAACATTAAGCGTGTGGACCCTACGGGTTCGAGAACTATGTAGACATGACCGAGACTCATCTCCGGTCAATAACCAATAGCGGAACCTGGATGCTCATATTGGTTCCTACATATTCTACGAAGATCTTTATCGGTCAAAGCGCATAACAATATACGTTGTTCCCTTTGTCATCGGTATGTTACTTGCCCGAGATTCGATCGTCGGTATCATAATACCTAGTTTAATCTCGTTATCGGCAAGTCTCTTTACTTGTTCCGTAATGTATCATGCCGCAACTAACTCATTAGTCACATTACTTGCCAGGCTTATAGTGATGTGCATTACCGAGAGGGCCTAGAGATACCTCTCCGACAATCGAAGTGACAAATCCTAATCTCGATATATGCCAACTCAACAAGCACCATCGGAGACACCTGTAGAGCATCTTTATAATCACCCAGTTACATTGTGACGTTTGATAGCACACTAAGTGTTCCTCCGATATTCTGGAGTTGCATAATCTCATAGTCATAGGAACATGTATAGGTTATGGAGAAAGCAGTAGCAATAAACTAAATGATCATAGTGCTAAGCTAACGGATGGGTCAAGTAAATCACATCATTTTCTAATGATGTGATCTCGCTCATCAAATGACAACTCATGTCTATGACTAGGAAACTTAACCATCTTTGATTAACGAGCTAGTCAAGTAGAGGCATACTAGTGACACTCTGTTTGTCTATGTATTCACACATGTACTAAGTTTCCGGTTAATACAATTCTAGCATGAATAATAAACATCTATCATGATATAAGGAAATATAAATAACAACTTTATTATTGCCTCTAGGGCATATTTCCTTCAGTCTCCCACTTGCACTAGAGTCAATAATCTAGATTACATTGTAATGATTCTAACACCCATGGAGTCTTGGTGCTGATCATGTTTTGCTCGTGAGAGAGGATTATTCAATGGGTCTGCAACATTCAAATCCATATGTATCTTGCAAATCTCTATGTCTCCCTCCTTGTCTTGATCGTGGATGGAATTTAAGCGTCTCTCGATGTGCTTGGTTCTCTTGTGAAATCCGAATTCCTTTGCCAAGGAAATTGCACCGGTATTATCGCAAAAGATTTTCATTTGACCTGATGCACTAGGTATGACACCTAGATCGGATATGAACTCCTTTATCTGGACTCCTTCATTTGCTTCTTCCGAAGCAGCTATGTATTCTGCTTCGCACATAGATTCCGCCATGACGCTTTGCTTAGAACTGCACCAACTAACAGCTCCACCATTCAATAAAAATACATATCTGGTTTGTGACTTAGAGTCATCCGGATCAGTGTCAAAGCTTGCATCGGCGTAACCGTTTATGACGAGCTCTTTGTCACCTGCATAAAAGAGAAACATATCCTTAGTCCTTTTCAGGTATTTCAGGATGTTCTTAACCGCTGTCCAGTGATCCACTCCTGAATTACTTTGGTACCTTCCTGATAAACTAATAGCAAGGCACACATCAGGTCTGGTACACAGCATTTCATACATGATAGAACCTATGGCCGAAGCATAGGGAATGAGTTTCATTTTCTCTCTATCTCCTGCATTGGTCGGGCATTGAGTCTGACTCAACTTCACACCTTGTAACACATGCAAGAACCCTTTCTTTGCTTGATCCATTTTGAACTTCTTCAAAACTTTATCAAGGTATGTGCTTTGTGAAAGTCCAATTAAGAGTATTGATCTATCTCTATAGATCTTGATGCCCGATATATAAGCAGCTTCACCGAGGTCTTTCATTGAAAAATTCTTATTCAAGTATCCTTTTATGCTATTCAGAAATTTAGTATCATTTCCGATCAACAATATGTCATCCACATACAATATCAGAAATGCTACAGAGCTCCCACTCACTTTCTTGTAAATACAGCCTTCTCCAAAAGTCTGTATAAAACCATATGTTTTCATCACATTATCAAAGCATATATTTCAACTCCGAGATGCTTGCACCAGTCCATAAATGGATCGCTGGAGCTTACACACCTTGTTAGCACCTTTTGGATCGACAAAACCTTCTGGTTGCATCATATACAACTCTTCTTTAAGATATCCATTAAGGAATGCAGTTTTGACATCCATTTGCCAAATTTCATAATCATAAAATGCGGAAATTGCTAACATGATTCGGACGGACTTAAGCATCGCTACGGGTGAGAAGGTCTCATCGTAGTCAACTCCTTGAACTTGTCGAAAACCTTTCGCAACAAGTCGAGCTTTGTAGATAGTAACATTACCGTCAGCGTCAGTCTTCTTCTTGAAGATCCATTTATTCTCTATGGCTTGCCGATTATCGAGCAAGTCAACCAAAGTCCACACTTTGTTCTCATACATGGATCCCATCTCAGATTTCATGGCCTCATGCCATTTTGCGGAATCTAGGCTCATCATTGCTTCCTCATAGTTCATAGGTTCGTTATGGTCAAGTAACATGACCTCCGGAACAGGATTACCGTACCACTCTGGTGTGGATCTTACTCTGGTTGACCTACGAGGTTCGGTAGTAACTTGATCAGAAGTTTCATTATCATCATCATTAGCTTCCTCACTAATTGGTGTAGGAATCACTGGAACTGATTTCTGTGATGAACTACTTTCCAATAAAGGAGCAGGTACAATTACCTCATTAATTTTTACTTTCCTCCCACTCACTTCTTTTGAGAGAAACTCCTTCTCTAGAAAGCTTCCATTCTTAGCAACGAATATCTTGCCTTCGGATATGTGATAGAAGGTGTACCCAACAGTCTCCTTCGGTTACCCTATGAAGACACATTTCTCCGATTTGGGTTCGAGCTTATCAGGTTGAAACTTTTTCACATAAGCATTGCAGCCCCAAACTTTAAGAAACGACAACTTGGATTTCTTGCCAAACCACAATTCATATGGTGTTGTCTCAACGGATTTCGATGGTGCCCTATTTAACGTGAATGCATCCGTCTCTAAAGCATAACCCTAAAATGATAGTGGTAAATCAGTAAGAGACATCATAGATCACACTATATCTAATAAAGTGCGATTATGACGTTCGGACACACCATTACGCTGTGGTGTTCCAGGTGGCGTGAGTTGCGAAACTATTCCGCATTGTTTCAAATGAAGACCAAACTCATGACTCAAATATTCACCTCCATAATCAGATCGTAGAAATTTAATTTTCTTGTTACGATGATTTTCCACTTCACTCTGAAATTCTTTGAACTTTTCAAATGTTTTAGACATATGTTTCATCAAGTAGACATACCCATATCTGCTCAAATCATCTGTGAAGGTCAGAAAATAACGATACTCGCCACGAGCATCAATACTCATCCGACCGCATATATCAGTATGTATTATTTCCAATAAGTCTGTTGCTCGTTCCATTGTTCTGGAGAACGGAGTTTTAGTCATCTTACCCATGAGGCATGGTTCGCAAGCATCAAGTGATTCCAAAAGCCCATCAGCATGGAGTTTCTTCATGCGCTTTACACCAATATGACCTAAACGGCAGTGCCACAAATAAGTTGCACTATCATTATTAAACTTATATCTTTTGGCTCCATCTTCATTAGTAAGGTAGACATCAATAACATCTCAAAGGAAGCGTACGTGCACTGGTAACAAGGTTCGATTTGAATAGAAGAGCCCAATCCGGTCTGATCCATCATCGATTAGCTAGCTCCACCGATTGATCAATGGCGTCGTCGTGTCCACCATGGTCCGAGATCCCGGCTGACATCCTAGGCCTCGTCATCGACCGCCTCCGGACCGCCACCAGCCACCGCTGCAGCTTCTGGGCGCCGGCGTGGCCGCTACGGACGCTTCAAAATAGCCTGGCTCGCTTCCGCGCGTCGTGCTCCTTCCACCATCACACGGCGGAACCACTCAAACCGCACCGCCGACTCCAACAATCGCGCTCACTTCTATGCGGCCTATCGTTCCTGGTGCACGTCGGACCCCGTCCACCATGCTCGCTTCCGAGCAGAGTGCTGTGCACAATGCACGGTTGGAGCGGTGTGCCGTTCTTGGCGTGCCGTCGCGCATGAGCACCTCCCCTGCCTACCCTGCCACCTGTCGTGGATCGTTCGCTCATACTGTTGTTTCGGAACAAGCTCCGACACCAGGGATCACCGCCCCCTCCTTACCCGAGGACGGACGCAGCTTCAGTGACTTTACGAAGCCAAGTCTCACCGTAACTTAACCCCCATTATCGACCGTCCGTTAAAGATCCAAAGTTCCAGATTGACCTATTTTTCATATTGAAAATTTTAAAGTGTTCAGAAAAAATTGGAAAAAATCCAACAAACCATAAATGTTTCATTTTGTATTCTGGAAAGTTTCAACCCATTTGGATGTATGGTTTCTGATTAAATAGCTTTTTTAGCTCAAAGAAATAAAAAAATGTGTATTCGCAAACTATACATCCAAATATATCAAATTTTTCACACAATACTAAACGATTTATTGGAATTTTTTCAATTTTTCTGAACACTTAAAAATAATTATTCAGAATATGGATCAATCTGGTCCGTCGGATTTTGAATGGATGGCTGGTAGAGGGGGCTAAGTTACGATGAGACTTAGCTTCATGAAGTCACTGAAGCTGTCCCCCGAGGACGCGACATGCATTGGTTCCACCAACGACTGAATCACCCTCCATTGCGTCGTGGTCAACAATGCCTGCAAAATGAATAGCTACCTCTTGCATAATCCTTTCTCCCTGAGCTAGACGCTCTTATCCCTGTTTTTCGATGTTTTTCGATGTCCGCAAGGTGCTCCTCATGCGGTCAACCCCGCATGACGTTGTTGCTCTTATGACCAACAACCACAATTGCCCTATCATCCTGGTCCCACCAGGGAAGGCCACAATCAGCTCCCTTCGTCTACATCACTGACGTCGTCTTCATCGGAGATAGGCTCTATGGGATCACCAAGGCGGAGGCTTTTGGCGCCGACGGTACACCCATCGTTACTAGAGCCAAGCGGGTCATAAGGCACCCATCCAAGGCCAGTGATCGTTCTGACGTGTGGAGCAACATCCATCTCTTCCGTGTGTGGCCATACCCATTGCTTGATGATGGCTATGACTTGTGGAGCGATGTTGATGAGAAATATCACAAACATGTTGCCAAGGATAAGAGTGAGCAAGATGGTGAGACTCTAATAAACGGAGAACATAACAAAGGCCGTTCAGCATCCACTCGATTAGCCAAGACATCTACTATGACAAATCTGATGACCTCTTCATCACTACCTCGCAGATCGTCCAGTCACTTGGGAAGTTGCTCATGGTGACGCATAGCTACACCTGCAGCACAGATGTGTACGAGGCCGACATCGCCACGGGGGCATGGGTGCCAGTAACGAATGGACTACATGGCCAGGCACTCTTCATCAGCAGATACTTTTGCAAGTCCATTCATGCATGTGGAGAGGTAGAGAAGGATGCAGTCTATTTTGCCGACACAGGCCAGGTGAACCACATGAGATCCAAGATCATAAGTGGCCACAGAGAGATCTTTTTTTCAGATGTACGACGTGGCTCTTTCCCCAGAGCCAGTTGTCTGTACAATATAGGATCTTGGATATATTATACAGTACTAGTAAAGATGTCAGTTATTTCCTGCAATTCTATCAATGTGTTCGTAATGGTATTAGTTATAGAATTTTAGTAATTACTACTCCCTCCGTTTCTAAATACAAGACCTTTCAGAAATTTCAATATGCATCATATACAGATGTATTTTAGAGTATAGATTCACTTATTTTGCTCCATATGTAGCCTGTATTGAAATCTCTAAAAAGGCTTATATTTACGAACGGTGGGAGTATATGTTTGTGGTATTCCTTCAGCACCTCAAAAATATAGTTCAAAATAAGTGGACATCTGGTAGGTAAATTTTGCATTCAGCAAGGTTTACGGCTAAAATATATTGCTGGTCATTACTGTTTAGACGTTGTATGTAGCAACCAAATGCTAATTCAAAAACAACCACATCCACATGACACAAGAGTTCGATGATCCTAAACATAGCTGGTGCCGAACAAGAACATATTTTTTATTTTCTGATGTAAATGAGAAACACAATGATATGCCAACAAATCTTGTAAGAGGCATCAATAAGATTACGCAGTCTTCGACTTTGCAAGCGCCTTCTTGCGCTGCCCAAGCATGTACGTGTACATATGCGGGCTTCCTGTCCAAAGTTAATTTATCCACGGTTAGCGCACACACACTAGGTGTAGATGATTGAGGCATGAATCGATAGCTAGGACAAGAAAAGGTACCTGGAACATAGACTAGGAGTACCAGGATTGATGCATAGAAGTAGTCAAATGAATAGTTCCATTTGTTGGGCATTCTAATGCAGTACTTCTCCGATGCCTGCCATTGTAGATTCAAACGGAGAAGCATAAATTAGCAACATTCATACAATTTATCAGTGCATTGATCAACTGCTCTAATGGATTTCATCAGAAAAGATAATACCTTGATGAACTGCAGCGCAATGTATATCAAGCCAACCTCGCTGCTGATGCCGGTTGGGTACATGACTAGGAAAGAGCTATACCTGCACACATCCAGGTTCGATTCGATGTAAAGATTGATTCTTTATATAATTAATTAATGTTGGGCTGACTTACAATCTGCAACCTTATGCAGAGTTAAAGCAGTGTAGTGTAGCCTCACCTAAGCCATAGAAGCGATGATGGGGCAGATCCAAACAGCTCTTTTGTGCCGAAAAAAGAGTACCTAATAATCTGCATTGCAACACCCAACAATAGAGTAACTAACTAGGTTTCTGAAATCTGCAGAATTTACCATTCGTTCATATCAATCAAGTGATCAGATAATTAAGATGAACACACTTCAACAAACCATGGACCATATGCCATGACTCTGGCAACCTATAGGACTTGATGAATAATAATATGCAGCATAATTTCTCTGTCATCCACTGCTTTAAAGGTTCTTTCCATTCATGTTTGAAGTTTCTTGTATTTTTTTTTCTGTTACATGAGCATTATTACCCTGATTTCTCCCATTTGGGATTAATCATACAAATAATAGGATACATGATAGGAAAATATGCGGCGGTAAGTAATGTGCACATATTAGTGCCTCTGACTTCTAGTTGATTCAACACCACCCTTATGATACACACCTCCCCTGGTGTAGGGTAATACTAACAGTACAGTGAATTAAGCTGCAGCAATTTTGTGAGATACACCTATCACAAGTATCTTGAAATTCAACTTGGAACAACAACATCCATATGTAAAAATTATCGTCGCATTTCATTAGTTCAGGAGCACATCTTCAGCTAGTCTAACAGCAACAACAGCACCTCGCGGCTCGATAATACAGTTAATTTGAAGAGCTCTAATTCCTAGATTATCAGGATTCAGGAGCATGCGTACCTCGGTGATGGACCAGCTGATGACCAAGGAGCTCACCAGGATGTGTGTCCTGGTCTGCAAAGCCGTACAAGAAAACAGAGCAAGGAAAACAGAGGATAGGATGAGGTATGCACGAAGCAAGAAGAACGGAGAAGGGCGCCATGGAGAAGAACACCGCACCTCGGGGAAGCTCCAGAGGATGCCCCAGGTGACGAAGAGGCGCGACCCGATCTGCGGCAGCGTGGCCGACACCGGCGACCTCACCAGGCCGACGAGGCCGTGGAGGATCTGGCAGGCACACGCAGGATGCAGAGTTCAGATCGGAAGAAAGAAGCAAGATCCAGCGGGCGGACCGGCGGGCGGCGTACCTCGAGGACGGCGGCGGTCTGCGCGAGCTGGAGCGGCCTCTCGACGGCGGCGTACACGTCCTCGTGCCCCGACCGGAGCAGCGCCTCCACGGCGAAGTAGAGCACCTGCGCCCTGCACACACGCACGCACGGATCCTCATGAATCAATCTGTCAACCAAGAACTCGATGCGGGGAGGAGGGATGAAGCAGCGGCGGGAGGGACGAAGACGAACCATCCGAAGAAGACGGCCCAGTTGTAGACGGCGAGGTAGGCGCGCTTCACCGCCGCCATTGTCTCCGCTGCTGCCGCTTCTTGTGCCGCCGGCCGGATCTTGGACGATGCGGGGTTATAGCTGCGGCTGCGCGTGGGCGGTTTAATTGGGGCGGATCGAGGTCACGGCCACGGAGCAGAAGCCACAGCTCAGCTGCTCAGCTGCACATCTCAGCTCAGCTCAGCTGCCACCAGTATCCATTTAGTGTCAATCAATGTGCAAATCAACCACCACCCTCACCGACTCACTCCACTGTCGGTCACGGAGAATGCATCCTGCTCAACTGCACTCCAGCTGCCTCAGCAACAGTCTCGGAGAAAGGATTCTGTTTGTTCATCGATTTTGCGTGTACAGCACAGGAGGAGACACAAAACTCTCCTCTGTTTCTTTAGAAAATATTTCCTCTGTATTCATCGGTGGGAGTAGATTTCCCTTGTTACAAGCAGTCGTTCCTCTGTCGAAGCACAGTGGAAAAACGTTTACCCTGTCTTGTGTCTACAGATTTGTCTGCAGATTTGACACTGATTGCAAGATGAATCAGGTTATCTGCGTAGAACCAGTTTGAGCACGTTTTGCAGGGATCCTGAACAAGCATCTTGCAGAGCGGTCTGTTTTTCTGAACCCTGAACAAGCATGCAGAGGAACAACTGGGGATGTTCCTTCGGTCACATGGTGTTGATCATGGTTCAACCAATCAATCATGCACTGCATCCAAGATGTGTAATATCATTCAAAAATTAATTTCAGCGCTAATTACATAATTAACACGTAAATAATATCCTACCTAATATGAACATGAATTGCACGTACGGATTTACTAGTCACACAAACAAGCGGACATGAGAAATCCCAACACGATCTTTAGCATACTTATTGCTCCGAGGAACGACGCCTCCTACAGGATAACGGTTGATGATGTGGCTAGGCATCTGGAATCTCATCATGCTGGATCGGGCATGGAATGGTACCGTGCAGCGCCCACGTGTTTCGGGGTTTAGCCGTTTAGGCTTTGGCTATCGATTTGACCAACGAAACCCAGGACCAATCATCAAATTTCGCATCCAAGACGTATTATCATATCATCTGTGCTAGCAAACAAACCACATGACGTGTAAAATACTTATTGCTACAAGGAAGGAAGGTTCCTCTTATCAGGTTCTTATGGGTGACTTATTGTGCAGGATATATTGTGAAGGAAGCGGCACAAGTGCAACTAGCCCAACATTGAACGAGAGAAGAGAAAACTCCACATCTAACAAGAGACACCCGAGACTATTGAACAGGACCAGAACTGCGTCGTCTTGAGAAACCATCGGACACTGTAGTACCATCGAGCCATCTCCGAAAGGGGCCGATTTGTTGTTCAGACTGCCCACTCGCTCCAGGCCGTGGAGCGCCGCTCCTGCCAAGAGATATCAAGGACCGAGAACAAAGATCACCGGGACACATGTATAAGATAGGAGATCACCACGAGCACCCCACGCTAGAGCCATGAGCGCTGCATGTTAGGGATAAAGCATGCTCAAAGTCACTAACCAGCTAAGGTACCAGGGCTTCGTGACGACGAACTCAAGAGGATAATGACACAAGCGCCCCCGCCATTGAGCCCAAGAAGATGGACTAGACCTTTTCATGTAGGAGCCCTGACACCATGATTGGACCCACAATAACACCGAGAAAAGGGAAGCAACACCCGAGATCGTCGTTTTCACCTAGGAGCTAAGAATCTCTACTAGTGTGGAGCCCATCAGCCCAGCCAACTATTTTTGTATTAATTTATAGATAGGCATGCATCAATGGACATCCTATCTGCCGCATTCTGCGGTAGAATGGCGAGGCTTCGCTCAAGCAGTCCACAACATGGGCCGGCCCACCGATGTGCTGCCTGTTGTTTTTTATCACGCGACAAAAAAATCATTCGAGACATGCAGGATTCGCTCCCGAGACCTCCCACAGCGTAGGCGCCTAATCACGAGCTATTAGCTAGACTTAAGGCACAGAACCATATTCTGAACAGTGTTGAAATGACGCAAAAGAAATTGATATTCCATTTTTTTAAAGTGAACCATTTTTGTAATTCTGTTATTTTTAATCAGGATTTTTTTGCAAATCCCAAACTGTTTTCTAAAACGCAAACATTTAATAAAAACTTGAACATTTTCTGAAAAACTAAACGAATTACAAAAAATGCGGACATTTGTTTAAAATTCCCAAATATTTTCCGGGATCACGAACAATTGTTAATTTTGGAACAAATATTAGAAACAAGAACATTTTTTAAATTATGTACAAAAAGTAAGAATATGAATATATTTTTTTAAATGCGAACAAAATTCATAGTTGTATAATCTTTTGGAAATGCGAACAAAATTTGAAACATGGGATTTTTTTTCTAAATTGTGAACAAAATGTTGAGTCCACAAACATTTTTTGAAGAGTGAACATTAAAAAAAATTGTGAACAGATTTTGAGAATGAGAACATTTTTTGTAATTCATGAATATTTTTTAAAACATGAACAGTTTTTTGAAACACGAAAAGTAAGAATATGAATATATCTTTTAAAACACGAACAATTTTGAAAATGAGATTTTTTTTTGAAATTCCTTAACTTCTTGAAATGCATTTTTAAAAAATTAGAAACAAAGTTGTGAAACCAAGAATGTCTTTTGAAATTCTTGAACATTTTTTGAAACACAACCTTGTTTTGAAATTGTAATTTGTTTTTGAAAAAAAGAACATGTTTTGGAACACGGACATTTTTTAAAAATTGTGAACAAATTTTGGAAATGAGATTTTTCTTTTGAAATTCTAAACAATAATGGGAATTTTTGGAAGAAAATAAAAAGGAAAAATAGGAAATAGAAAACAAAAAGAAAAAAGAAAAAGAAACATAAAGAAAAAAGGAAAATGAAGATGAGAAACAGAATTAAATAGAGTAAAAATGAGAGAAAAAGAAAACAAGCAAACATAAAAAAAGAAAAAAACAATGAAAAATAAACAGAAAAACGAAAAAGGAGAAAAAAGAAACAAGAAAAAAGATAAAAGATAAAAGTAAACGCAAAAAGGGAAAAAAAAGGAAAACTGGTTCAGCAGCCTCGTAGAAGGTTGCCAAATCCGGGAAAAACCTGGCCGTAAACCTCTAGAAGATTCCCAAAAGCAGGATCACTGAAATGATTAAACAGGCCAACACAAGCCGATCGATTGCTCGATCTACCTGTGTGAAACAACAATTGTTCGACGCAATGAGCATCCGTTAGGGAATTCGATGCACCAAGTGTCCAAAATAGATGGCCTGGCCCAAGCTAATGACAATGCCACGGTTGGCCCAAGCTAACAACGGTTGCAGGCTTGCTCCAACCAGGCACTTGTTTGCTTTTTCAAGGCGCTAACCAAACAGACGACAGATAGATTTCAAGGAAGTCTGTGGCCAGGCACGAGAACGCCAAGGTGCCAACCAAACTGACCCTTAAATAATATAATTCAAATTAAAACTGTGGGTACATGAAATAATGATCATAAATGGCATGAACAAAATTATTGTTAGTCTTTACTCTATGTTTAGGTGGTCGAGGCTCGAGCACCAACATGTTGGTATTGCCATTTTAATTCTCAGGAATTCAAACGAAGCTCGGAAATCATGGAACTTGCCATAGTATCATGATATGATCCCTAAAGACAATGCTAAAAATTTGAGAATCTTTCACAGAAGTTTCATGAAGAGTGCGGACCATCTCCGAGGAAGAAACAGGTTTTGAGAGGGCATATGTCAAGTTTGGAGGCGAATTGACCATCGGTTCATCATTTGGCCTTAAAATGTTTTCCACTCTCAACACGCGCTATTAAATGTATCATGTCAAATTTTGGCATTTTCTAAGGTCCGTTTGCAATATTTAAGTCGTTAAATGCATTCCTAGGCATTTAATGGATATAATTCAAGTTTGAATTACAGGTCTTGATAAATCTTATTAGCAGTCTTTAGCCAATGTTTAAGCCTTGTGCAAGGAAAGAAAAGATTCCTAAACACTAGGTGGTCGAGAATCGAGCGCAAACATGGTGGTACTGCCATTTTAGTTTTCAGAAATTCAAATAAACCTCAAAAATCACGAAACTTGACATGGTATGATTATATAACACATAGAGGATGTGGCTTGATTTTGAGAATGTTTCACAAAAGCTGTCGTGTAGACTATTAGAAACCAGACCATATCTGAGCAAGAAGCTAGGTTTTGAGAGGGAGGGGTGCCCTAAAAAAGTATATACTTGACACACACCACTAAGGTTATTGGGTTACGCAGTATTTTAAAAAAATTCCTACGGTCACACAAGATCTATTTAGGAGATGCATAACAACGAGACGGGAGAGTGTGTCCACGTATCCTCATAGACCGAAAGCGGAAGCGTTTAGTAACACAGTTAATGTAGTCGAACGTCTTCACGATCCAACCGATCCAAGCACCAAATGTACGGCACCTTCGTGTTCAGCAGACGTTCAACACGATGACGTCCCTCGAGCTCTTGATCCAGTTGAGGCCGAGGGAGAGTTCCCTCAGCACGACGGCATGGTGACAGTGTTGATGATGTGATCTGCGCACGGCTTTGCCTAAGCACTACGACAATATGACCGAGGTGGTAAACTGTGGAGGGGGGCATCGCACACGACTAAGACAATTGATCTTGTGTGTTCTAGGATGCCCCTGCCCCCATATATAAAGGAGGAGAGGGGGAGGCCGGCCAGCCCCTGTAGGGCGCGCCAAGAGAGAGGTGTCCTACTAGGACTTGGAGTCCTAGTAGGATTCCACTTGGTGGAAGGGGGAAGAAGGAAGGAAGAGGGAGAGGGAAAGGGAAAGGGGGGCGCC
>NC_041384.1:761261229-761299603 GCF_002162155.2 Triticum dicoccoides
CCCCTTGTGACCCTCCTCTCTCTCCACTAAGGCACATGAAGGCCCATTATCCCCAGGGGGGTTCCGATAACCCTTCGGCACTCCGATAGTTATCCGGTACCTCTCGGGACTCATCTGGTGTCCAAATAACATCGTCCAATATATCATTCTTTATGTCTCAACCATTTCGACACTCCTCATCATATCCGTGATCTCATCCGGGACTGCGAACAAACTTCAGTCATCAAAAACACTTAACTCGTAATACAAATCATCATCGAACGTTAAGCATGCGGACCCTACAGGTTTGAGAACTATGTAGACATGACCAAGACACATCTCCGGTCAATAACCAATAGTGGAACATGGATGCTCACATTGGTTCCTACATATTCTACAAAGATCATTATCAGTCAAAACGCATAACAACATATGTCATTCCCTTTGTCATCGGTATGTTACTTGCCCGAGATTCGATCGTTGGTATCATCATACCTAGTTCAATCTCGTTACTGGCAAGTCTCTTTACTCGTTCCATAATGCATCATCCCGTAACTAAATCATTAGTCAATTGCTTGCAAGACTCATAGTGATGTGCATTACTGAGAGGGCCCAAAGACACCTCTCCGATACATGGACTGACAAATCATAGTCTCGATCTATGCCAACTCAACAAACACCATCGGAGACACCTGTAGAGCATCTTTATAATCACCCAGTTACCTTGTGACGCTTGATAGCACACAAGGTGTTCCTCCGGTATTCGGGAGTTGCATAATCTCATAGTTAGAGGAACATGTATAAGTCATGAAGAAAGCAATAGCAATAAAACTAAACGATCATTATGCTAAGCTAACGGATGGGTCTTGTCCATCACATCATTCTCTAATGATGTGATCCCGTTCATCAAATGAGAACACATGTCTATGGTTAGGAAACTTAACCATCTTTGATTAACGAGCTAGTCAAATAGAGGCATACTAGGGACACTTTGTTTGTCTATGTATTCACACATGTACTAAGTTTCCAGTTAATACAATTCTAGCATGAATAATAAACATTTATCATGATATAAGGAAATATAAATAACGACTTTATTATTGCCTCTAGGGTATATTTTCTTCAAAGGTAACATGTAATTTTTTTTTTAAAAACGGTCCGTTCACTCTATTTAAGCAATTAAGTGCATTTCTTGGCATTTAAATGTTAGAAAATAATTAATCAATTCAAAATTTATGAAGGCTACTAAAAATAACTTGTATGTAGTATATTACATCTAAAATTATATTGAGGCATATAAGATAAATTTATGTTTGCTTACCTAGTTGCGTGTCACGGATAATTCTGTTTGTTCATCAATTTTGCGTGCACAGCATAGTAGGAGACACAAAATTATTCTATGCTTTTCTTTAGCCAAAAGTTCCGCTGTATTCATCTGTGGGGAGAAGATAATCTTTAGTCCTGGTTTGAGTCTCAAACCGGGACTAAAGGTCCCATTTGAATCAGGACTAAAGGTCTCATTTAAACCGCGACTAATGCCTTCCCGACGCCCTAGTCGCTCGAACTGGGACTAATGCTCACATTAGTCCCGGTTCGTAATGCAACCGGGACTAATGTGTATATTAAGCTGTGACCAAAGCCATGTTTTCTACTAGTGTTCCTCTGTCAAAGCACATTGAAAAAACGATTATCTGTCCCATTTCTACAGATTTCCTTGCAAATTTCTTGATCCTGACCGATGATGATGGTTTCATCCTGAAACGTTTTAACAAGGGACGGTCGTTTCCAAGATCATTGCAAGATGCATCAGTCTTGCTGCGTAGAAACAAGTTTGGGCATGTTTTGCAGAGATCCTGAGCAAGCATAATGTATAGTGGCCTCTATATTTTTGGTCCGGTTTGATGGCGGTAAAGAAATATCTATTCCGCTTTGGATCATTCGCCATAAAGAATGGCTCCGAGATACGTTTCTGGGAGGATAGGTGGCTAGGAAACACCACTATTTAGGAACAGTAACTAGCCTTGTACCAAATTGTATGTGAAAAGGATGGTATTCTTGTGCACGTGCTCACTTCCTCCCCGCCGAATGTGTCATTTAGGAGGGAATTGATTGGCCTCCGCCTTGCGTCATGGCAACATCTTCTATCCCGTTTGGATTCAATGAACTTGACACAAGGGAGGGATGTGTTTCGCTGGAATCTCACTACATCTGGATCCTGCATAGTTGACTCTATATACCATGCACTCTCGCACTCAGAGGTTCCAGTGGATAATAATAAACTAATCTAGAAATCAAAGATGTCACTAAAAAAATTAAGATTTTCATCTGGTATCTTCGGAGAGAAGTTGTGCTAACAAAAGACAATCTCGCTCGATGCAACTGGTAAGGAAGTAAGAAGTGTAGCCTTTGTACTCATGATGAGACAATTAAACACTTCTTCTTTCAATGCAAGTTCGCGCGTTCTATATGGTCAGTCATCCAAATAGCGTCCAATTTGTATCCGCCAACAAGTGTTGCCAATTATATAATCAATGGCTTGATGGAATACCAAATACTTTTAGTACGCCATTACATGTGGGACCGTCTGCCTTATTATATATGGTTGCTTTGGCTATGTAGAAATGATTGTGTTTTTAATGGCAAAACCTCTTCTCCTATTTAGGGAGGTTTTTACCCAACATGGGTAGTAATATAATCTCCGGATCGGTCCACCTCCTCCGTCGACATTGGCATATAGTTTTGAATTCATATGGCTTTACTGTTGCCAACTTGTCATTTTCTAATTATACTTTGCTAGATTCTTCGTTTAAGGCTATGTGCATCTTAGCTATGCAGAGGCCGGGTGTCGATTATTATATTCTATATCCACTTGATGCTACATTATGAGTTAATAAAAATACGCTTTATCAAAAAATAGTGGCCTCTAAACTCTGGGGAAGCATGCAGATGGAGTGCCAGAACTGACGAGGCTTTTCCTGTCACGCAGATACAGTGTCATGTTCCTGGTTCAACCAATCAATCATCCTCTCTGTACATAAGTACCAAACTCCGCATCCAAGATGTACTATCATACAAACAATAAGACAAGAGAAAATTGAACGCAATCTTTAGAATACTTATTGCTCCGAGGAAGGAAGGAGCCTCTCATGATGCTAGATTGGGCATTGGAATGTACGGTGCGGCGCCCACGCGTTCCAGAGTTGGCAAAATAAAATCCAATACCAATCACCAAACTGCGCATCAAATTATTGTTATTTGGCTGTATGCATTCTAAATATGTAGAGGCCAGACACCGCTCATCATACTTTGTAGATTCTTGATGCTTGATTTTGAATTAATAAAAGCGTCTTTTATATAAAAAAGTGCTATCCTATCACCTATGCCCTCACGAACATAGAAACAAACCACATGATTGTTAGAATACTTATTGCTACATGGAATGAAGGATCCTCTGATGAGGTTGTAATCTGCAACTCCTGGTGTAGAATATACAGTTGATGTGGCTAGTCGCCGGTTTTGGAATCTCGTGATGCTGGACAGGGCATGGAATGTGGTCGTCCTGGTCCACACGTGGTCCATGTGTTTTGAGGTCTAGTATTATGATGATCGAGAATTTAATAGGTGGAATATTGTACGTCCCTTGACAATCATTCCCTACTCCTAATTCCTACTGTTCGGGTGATCTGCCGGAGGGGCATGTTGCTCCTCATTCGACCATCTATGAATTAGCAATATGCAATGCGATAAAAAGAACTATATTGAATACTCCTCCTTTTCAGTTTACAAGGCACAAACGTATTTCCTCCCGCCTCTTCGGGTACCGGGGGGTCGGGGGCGACCCTTCCTCTCGCCTCGTCGGGTACCGGGGGAAACCCTTGGCAGCAGCGTCGTCTTCGTTGCGGTCCTTCTTGGAGGTGCTGATTGGTACCGGTGCTTCGGAGCCTTGGAGCTTGGTGGGAGATCCTCTGTGGGCGCAGTGGTCGTGAAGCTTCTTTGTTTCCGTCGATCCGCCGTTGTCGGCATTCTTTTCTTTTCTTTTGTTGTTTCTCTTTCGTTTCTTTTGGGTGTGATTGTGCTGCTTCCACCCCAGCACCTATCCTTGCATGTATCGGTTGGTTGCTTTGGAATACAAAGCGGGGGAGACCCTTTTTCTTCAATAAAGCCGGAGAATACCATGTGAAACTTCAGTTCAGATGATAGGGGATTGTAAGAGACCTTACATTGTCTGGTCACTAGCGTCGGATAGATATACGAAAACTTATTGTTCGATCAATCTCTCGGAGAAGGAGAGGTCAATCACTTCTCTTTGTATATGTTCATGACGATCTTCCGTACTTAATTGTTTCCTTCATTTGCTTACTAGCTAGCGTGTCGAGTCCTCTCTATACGTGTAGTACGTACCGTCGACCAAACATGGAGATAAGATAGGACACTTCTCTTTATTAGCTAGCCAACACAATATATGAAACCCCTAAATTAACCCTACAAAACCCCTCAAAAACCCCCAAAACCCCCAACCCCCCCCCCCCTTCAGAAAAAAAAACAAAAACCCTAGCCCCTGAACTGCTGACGCGTGGAAGCTTATTGGTCCCAATTGGTGCTACCAACCGGGACAAAAGGCACCCCTGCCCGGGCAAGCCGCAGCGGCCACGTGGAGGCCCATCTGTCCCGGTTGGTGTAAGAACCGGGACTACCTACCCTTTAGTCCCAGTTGCCGAACCGGGACAAATGGACCTTATGAACAGGAACAAATGGGCCTTTTTCTACTAGTGAATATTTCAGTGGAAGCTTTCAGTGAGTGTTATCTTGGTTTACCCACCGCGGTGGGCAGGATAACCAGATGAACTTTTGATCACATTGAGGGAGGATACGTGTCAAACTCCAAGGTGGTTTAGAACGTAGGATTTCTTGTGCTGGACATGAGGTATGAATAAAAGTTGTTGCACAATCGATACCCACTTTCAGTATGAGTTGCTTCAAGCTAACAAAGGAGGTTTGTAAGAATTTGGCATCTAGTATAGCCAAGTATTGGTGGAGTAGCAATCTGGACCGTCGTTCTTTGCACTGGCTGTCCTGGGAATCACTCAATTCCCCTAAACATAAGGGTGGGATGGGATTCAGGATCAGGGATCTCGAATTGTTCAACTTAGCTCTCCTTGGAAAGCACGGACGGAGACTGATGACCAATCCCAATTCCTTGTCTGCGCGGGTCCTGAAGGGAAGGTATTATCCAGCTTGCGATTTTATGCAAGCCACTGTTCCGAAATTTGCATCTGCGACTTGGCGAGCTATCATCGCAGGAAGGGATGCGTTGAAAACTGGCTTGATCAAGCGACCAGACAATGGATCCACTATCTCGATATGGGATGATAAGTGGATTCCGGGAACTTGGTCCATGTCTCCTGTGGCCCGAATTGGCAATGCTAATATGAACATGGTTTCAGACCTTATTCATTCGGACAACAGGACATGGAAGATGGATATTGTGACGGACAACTTCATACCTCCTGATGCGGATGCAATACTAAATATCCCACTCAGGTGGGGAGGGGGTGAAGATGATCTGGCACGGGCGTACGAAAGAACCACGTGCTATACTGTCAAATCTGCGTATGGATCTCTTATTACTCAAAACGAGCAGCGAGCTCTAGCGGAAGGGACGATAACCGAAGCTTCAGAGATTGAAAGTTCTACCAAAAGTGCGAGTTTGCTGGTGGCGAGTCTTGCGGGGAATTCTGCCAGCTCAAGCTACCCTACATCAACGTCACATTGCTTCAGTTAGCAAGTGCAAGATTTTTCTCCATGAAGATGAAGACATGATGCATGCGTTACTACAATGTTCACATGTAGAGTATTTTGCAGAGAGGCTCCAGAATGGCTTCATGTCAAACGGCCAGATTTTCACCCACTAACATGGACGAAAGATATTATGTGTGACACATTGTGCTCGGAATCCGACAGGGCAAAGATAGTGACAGTTATGTGGGCCATTTGGACTTCTAGGGACAATATTACACATGACAAATGAGACACCAATCCCGCTCATTCTATGCGGATGACCCGGGAGTCCTTGCCATTGCTGGATCTTCCTCAATGTCATGCAAGCATCTTACCAGGTCATGGCTGGCACCCTCCCGGTGATGACTGGATCAAGATCAATGTGGACGGCAGCATTGCCTTTCACGCCCGCAGGGGAGGAGTGGGAGGGGTCGTGAGGTCTCATTCCTCCCTCATGGAAGCTTGGAGTAAACCTTACTCAGGTATTACTGACCCCCTCTGAAGCCTATGCACTCCGGGATGGCATCATCTTTGCACAGGTCTGAGGCTTCGAGAAGGCAGTACTTGAGTCAGACTGCATGGAGATTGTGAATCTCTGTATTAAGCACCGGGAGCCCAGATCAGTAGTGGCGCCCATCATATCCGAAATTCGGGAGCATTTTTCTTCCTTTAAATTTTGTATTATTCAACATGTATCTAGAACAGCAAACTTTCGTGCCCATCTATGTGCGAAACATGCTAACACTTTGGATGTTACATATTGCTGGATAGATTCTATCCCTAGTTTCCTTGTAACCAGCCTCTTAGCAGATACCGCCGGGGCTGTGTGTGTTGAATAAAGCTCCATAATTCTCCCTAAAAAAAGTGAGATGTCCCTATCTATGTTGTCCTTGAAACCACATAGTTTCTTAGGAGGAGAAGCTACCACGGACAGAAATACCAAGGACAGTTGCGAAGCCATCAAGATCTTAATTTTGTCCAAGAATAAAAAAATACTCTCCAGTATTCTGCATCGTTTCAAGGAAGTCATTGATCTTGGTGGCTTGGCAACTGTAGGCTGCAGGTGCTACTTCACAATACAAGCATGCACGAGGACCAGTTAGCTCATTATCTAATTTGCGAAAGCACTGAGAGCTCGTACAGCCTAGAGTTAATCTGCTGATAGCAAATGAGTAATGTCAGTTTTCTGTTCAGTTAAGCAGTTGAGCCAAAGGCTCTCTGGTCACTTGGTTTAATTAAGGGCCCTTATAGGCGCCGGCGCGCCGGCCGAAAGTTTCGGCCCGTCCAGCCCAGGCCGTTGGATGTGAGCCGCGCTGCCGTTAGATGTCGACAAAAAAAAAACAAATCTCCCCCAGCTTCTTCTTCTTCCTCCTCCTACACATCTAGCCGCCGTGGATGAGCGAGGCCCCGGGCCTTGAAGCAACACCGAGCTTTGCCATCCCCGACGCCGGTCACCGCCCTCACCGCCAGGCATCGCCCCCGCCGCGGATTGCCGCCCTCGCCTATGTTTCACGCCGGCTGGACGCATGCAGCAGCGTGTGCCCCCCGGTTGCAGCTCCCCCTGGCGACGGCCACAAGTCCGCTGCGATGGTCAGAGCTCCGGTGGCGACGATCACCGGTCGCGCGCCCTGGACGACGAGCTCACGACTGAACCGAGGCAAGGCTTGAACCGTCGCACATGCCCTGTGTTGCAAATGCTGGAAAAAAGCTTCAAACCCCAGGATGGAAAAGCTTCAACCTCTAGATAGAAAAGCTTCAACCAGCACTGCGGATCAGGGGGGATTAGCAACTGCTGATGCGAAAATGCTTCAATCTTAGATGAAAAAAGTTTCAACCGTATGATAGGAGAGAGCTTTAACCAAAGCGCTGCTCAAAACGAAAGAAGTTTCAAACGTTTACAAAAAAAGCTTCGAGCGTGGTTGGAAAAAGCTTTAACCGTGTATGAAAACAGCTTCAACCGTTGGACTAAAAAGCTCCAACCAGACACTGCAACTAGAGAAAAAGTTGCAAACGTTGACAGAGAAAGCTTCAACCATATATCGAAAAAGCTTCAAACGGCTATCGGTGACAGAGAAGCTGTGGTTGCAGCCTGCGGTCACCTCGGTCATCGTTGTCACGCACCCTGGCCGCCGCGGGGTTGCAGCACATGGACATCCCCGTGGTAGCACCCTGTCATCCCCGATTGCAGCATCTCCCCGTGGTCACCCCAGTCACCGGCGAGATGGGATGGTCACCGCGCAGAGCCATGATGAGCTTCAAGAGGGAGGGGAGGCGTGGTGCATGCTACAACCAGCATTGAAAATTGCTACCACCAGCATGCCATACAACTACAACCGCAATCGCGTTTTGCTGCATCGCACAATGATGCATTTTCTTGCTGGAATCGATGCAGCTCCACAGACAGCGGTTGCAGCTCTTGTGGCCACGGTTGCAGCTCCCTGTGCCCGGTTGCAGCACGCCACGCCGGCGGCCATGTCTCCCCTTGCCATGGTTGTTGGTTCCAACTCGTCAAGAGAAAAATAATCAGGGCCTACCCTGAGTAAAATAGCTCTCGGCCATGGCCGTGCAATGCAGCGCGCAGCCACACGAGTTCCAACGGTGAGCACATCGGTTGCAGCATTTGGGGGTGGAGGTGGAGGAAGAGGCGGCCATGGCGACGAGCTTTGAGGGAGAGGAGGGAGATTGGGGGCGGGGTGGGGTGGGGGAGGGAGACGAGGGGTTGAGGAGGAGGAGGAGGAGGAGGAGGCCATGGCGGCGAGCATGGGGAAAGTGTCCGGCAATGGAGACGAGCATCAGAGCAAGAGGAGGAGCGCGGCCATGGCTGCCCGCATCGAGAGAGAGAGAGTTCCTGAGAGGAAGAAGAAGATAGGAAAAAGACGAAGCGCTACATGTGGGCCCACAAGGATGTCTGGCTCCCTGGTATTGGTGGGTGTGCTACGTGCGTGGGAGCTAGCGACACGACCGGCCGAAGCTTCGGCCGGTCTGCCGCTGGGAAAGGTTTCCCTTTAATTAATTAACACAGCGAAGGTTAGGGCTAGGTAAAGTGATGCCTACCAAGACCAAATCAATCACGCTGAGTCTTCCTACAAAAGTGTTCGTTATAGGTGTCATTCTGTGATTTATATTAGCAATTTGTCTGTTTTTGGAAATGGCAACTTTTTAGAAATCGGAAATTTTGTTACCACGGAACCATCCATCAAGATGCATACAACCATAAATTTATTACATCTATTTATATATAAAAAGTGATTGATGGGTTAATTAGAGGCAAGAGAATTAGGCTACAAAATTCTACGTTAATCCAAAATAGATACGTGTAGCATATATAGCATTGTCCCCTGATAACTTCAAAAAAAAAAGTATTGTCCCCGGATGGATCATGAGTCGTGCCATCTCAGTTTTTTTTTTTTGCATGCTAACGTGTCATACTGGTCTCTCGCATTAGAACTCAAACTAGCTTTTCAAAGGTCTCCTACAGAAGGGTGTCTTTCCTTAAAGCCCAAGTAACTGGATCTTGGCCCGCCCCGTCATCTAGAGAGTTGCATCTAAAAATCTTTTGGTCCGGCGAGTGAGGCATCATCGAGTTCCCAACGAACGTGATGACCCCCTCGCCGACGCTCACGGATTCCTCCTATGCCCTATGCCTGCCGTACGACGATCTCTAGGCTACTGGAGAGCGGCGACGTGCATGATGAGCGAAGACGCTACTTGGCAGTCGGGCTTGACAGCTTTCATAAGGATGTTAAAACATCAGAGGAAGGAGAACTACCCGGAGCCATGGATGGAATGAGGATGAGTGCCGCCACGGTGGCAGCCGGATCTTAACTCAGGTACCCGTCGGACGTCCCAACGCTGTTCTAATCGCTCCTTTTCCGCGCCCTAATGATTGCTCACTCCATACCCTAATGCTTCCTCTGCAACGCCCCTCCTCTCCTGTAGGCACAACGCCGGTGGCTTATGTACATCCAAAGATGCAGATTTCTTATTAAAGGATGCAAATATGTTTGGTGGCCATCTGCCTCTCCGCCTCCCCGTATACTTGCGGCCATCCATCAATCTGCACACCATCAGGATGTTGATAGTGGGGATCTCTACGTAAATCTGTTGGTGGGTTCCATCCCAACTCTAACAGAGGTGAGAATTATGTTGGAATAATCCAAAACATATGATAATTGTGTCTTGTTAAGATTAGTGAAAGGCGATCAAGCTTGCCGGTAATTAGCTTAGGAAAGTTTATTTAGGTCCGTGGCTGGCTTGTATGGCAGGAGTTGGCGTGTCCTAGTACTAGCGTGTAGGAATTGGAATGTGCAGGTTGAGTCGGTTTGGAGTTTCCTTGTGCTAGCTTCTACGTGCTGTTTTTTGCTTGCGTCGGAGTAGCACACGTAGGAGGTTGGGGTCATGTATATATACACATCTGGGTGCGTGAGTTTTGTAACATCAAGAGAAAAAGGAGAAGAGCAATAAAGAGAGGAATTAAAGGGTGCGAGACGCACCCTTAGTTATCCAGTTTTGTGTGCGTGTGTTCGTGCAGTTTGATGTGATCGATCCCGTGGGAGAATTTTCAACAATTGGTATCTAGAGCAAGGTCGAGGTGAAGTTGCACTTGCCCCGGGGTGGCGGCCTACTAGCGCCTCGGGGAGGGCAATACAGTCGCTGGTGCAGCGACGAGGAGCGGGCAATAGAGTCGTTGTTGTAGCGACGAAGAGGAGCGGGCGATATAGTCGCTGGTGTAGCGACAAGGAGGAACGGGCGATATAGTTGCTGGGATGCAGCGACGAGGGGGAGTGGGCAATTGTCGTTCGAGCAGCGACAAGGTGGATCGGGCAGTTGTCGTTCGGCGGTGCGGCCAGGACGCTGTCGCAAGCGAGGCGACAGGTGATCGCTGTTCGGCGGAATGACCTAGAGAAGGGAGACACGCTGCCGTCGACAAGGCGATGGGTGATCATCGTTGGGGGTGCGAGGAAGAGGTGGTGAAGTTGCGAGCCGTCATCAAGGTGTGCACATGAGTTTTTGTAAGGTGCGTCCAAGAGCTCGGGTGTGTGACTCTTGTGCTGCAGTTGAGATGCGTCACTGGCGGAGGAGAATTGCGAGCGAGAGTGGGCGGAAAAAGGAATTTGTGCCTTGCGTTTTCGTTCGTGGTCGTGGAGTTTCGATGAGTTCATATACGGTGGAGATGAGTTGCACGTATATGGCGAGTTGTTCGGATAATCGTTGTTTTCAGTCTACAAGTTGGCGTGAAAAAGATGGTGATGTTGTGACCATGGTTGAAGAAGAGAGAAGTTACCATCCGGTAAGTTGCATCACCGGAGATAATCGGCCTGACAAGATGATGAGAAGGTCATCTGTATGTCTCGTATGTGTGAAAAATATGATGTTCAGATTAGGGGGTGAATGTTGGAATAATCCAAGACATATGATAATTGTGTCTTGTTAAGATTAGTGAAAGGCGATCAAGCTTGCCGGTAATTAGCTTAGGAAAGTTTATTTAGGTCCGTGGCTGGCTTGTATGGCTGGAGTTGACGTGTCCTAGTACTAGCGTGTAGGAATTGGAAAGTGCAAGTTGAGTTGGATTGGAGTTTCCTTGTGCTAGCTTCTACGTGCGGTTTGTGCTTGCGTCGGAGTAGCACACGTAGAAGGTTGGGATCATCTATATATACACATCTGGGTGCGTGAGTTTTGTAACATCAAGAGAAAAAGGAGAAAAGCAATAAAGAAAGGAATTAAAGGGTGCGAAACGCACCCTTGGCTATCCAGTTTTGTGCGCGTGTGTTCGTGCAGTTTGACGTCATCGATCGCGTGGAAGAATTTCTAACAAATTAAAGACTGCAACTATCCCTTAGTCCTTATTTTTGACAAATATAGCAGGAATACACTTCAAAGTCTATTTCGTATATCTTAATATGAATGTGAGAAAAAGCTGAATACAGACTTGAGAATTCATAACAGTGACCTATTACCTGCAGAATTACTTTTTCTTACAGTTTTGCTAAAGCACATCTAGATGTGTCATAAGTATTGCACATCTAAGTCCTATATCATTGATTTTACGTTGAGATTCGTGTGATTTTTTTCCCTCTTTATGCTTAATTCACTCACTTAGATATGCAATAACTATAGCACATCTAGATGTGCCCTAGACACTAACTTTTTCTTATGGTGCTGTACCTAGCAAAATACAGAATAATCTTTACAAGGTATGCATCTACTATCGTTCAGTACTATGTGGGATCCATAGGCAGCAGGGTAGCAGTTCTGTTATATTAAAGAAACACACATATTTATTTAGATTATACATTCTTTTCAGATTAATAAAGGAGGTGCCATGGAAGCTAATTGTCATTTACTTGAGGTTCAGATGGTTTTGTGCTCAGAACATATTGATATCTATTTAGTGGAAGTAAGTTACACATTTGTTTCAAAACTATTAAGGTTTCTGAGCTAAAATTTGTGCGATTGTATTGTGCGTCTTCCATGAATGATAATCACGCCAGTAATGCTCATATGAATTGCAACTTTTCTGTAAGATTTGGTGGCGCCATCAGCAGCCAGTACAACAATGCGTTGGCAGCCCAGTCACTATTACCAATACAATGCCGGTTGTTTACTTAAGCAGTTATTTCTAATGGTCGTGCAACCCTTTTGCCCCACCTTATATTATAAATGTTTGCCCAGACCAGACGCCAAGTGCTTTTTGGCGACGGTGACGACCGACGACGAACGATGATGACAAACGAAGGTCGCTGACAAACTCAACGAAGTGCTTTACACCGAGATGCACCGTTGTAAGCAAGTAACACCACGTACTAGCTTGATCGATTCCTTTGACCAACTAGTATCTCAATCTCACGTACGCACACAACGGCCAGCCGGCCGGAAGCACACGAACGCACGCGTAGACAGCGGCGTATTGCCACAGGTACGTATCGTACCTGTTGTTCCTTACTTTATTGCTTAACTCACGGTGTGATTACAAGCCCGGGGTACACATGTATATATAGTAGTACAAAGCTAGCTATCCAATACTACTCAGTCACTAACTCTAGACCTACTCGGATACACACATGTAGCCTGAATCGGACACACACCAGCCGATGGGGATCAAGTCGTGGTTAATTCCAACAATCATCCCCCTAAACACGACATCGTTACGTTACAGCTCCGACTCTGATCTTTCTTTGAATCTCCAAGACCTTCTCTCGATCCAAAGCCTTGGTTAAGATGTCGGCCAGCTGATCATCGGTGCAATTGTAGTTGACCTTCATCTTATTAAATATATTGTCACGTGACATGTTGTCACGCCTCTTTCCCTCTCTGTCTATTCTCTCTTGTAGGCCAAGTTATATCCCTAGATTAGATAGAGTTAGTTGGAGTTATTCTCTTCCTTTAACTTCCTATCTTTCTACTATTATTGATTCTGTAAACACCTACGAGAGGGTTTCTCTCGCACAATCAATATAAGACCATGCGGGCCCTCCTATGAGGGTTGAGACGCTTTACCCATCTCTGACATGGTATCAGAGCCTCCTCTTCCATCGCATCTAGCTAAAACCCTTCCCCCTCGCAGCCATCACCTTCCCCCTGCGCAGCCATGTCCTCCTCATCGCAAGTTTCCTCCCCTGGCCTCAACTACACCACTTCCGAGCCACTCAATCGCAGCAACTACATCCTCTGGAAAGCCCAAGCTCGTTCCCAGATTATGGGAGCAGGGCTATATGGGTACATCGATCAAACAACTCCTGAACCACCCAAAACCATCGTGACCAAAAACTCTGAAGGGAAAGATCAGATCGCCCCCAACCCCGACTACAACCCCTGGCTTGTCCAGGATCAGCAGATCGTGACCTATCTTCTGTGGAATCTCTCCAAGGAAGTTCTCATCCAAGTAGCATCCTTAGAACAATCCCATGCCATATGGTTTGCCCTAGCAAAGATGTTCGTCGCCCAATCTCGTTCCCGTGAGAACAACTATCGCATCGCTCTCTCCAACGCCCAGAAAGGCACCCAGAACGCCTCCACCTACTTTGGCCACATGAGAGCCCTCTCCGATGAGTTAGCTGCCGCTGGAAAGCCCATCACCGACCAAGAACTTCTCTCCTTCATCATTGGGGGGCTGGATATGGACTATCAGCCTCTCATATCAGCGCTGGATGTGCGCGTGGAACCCCTGTCCGCGGACGATCTCTTCGGCATGGTCGCTAACTTTGACCAACGCGTCGAGATGTTCCAAGGAACGGGGGCAGGAGCCTTCAAGTCATCTGCAAATCTTGCTGCTCGAGGCCGCGGCGGGTCTCCGCAAGGCTACCACAAGGGTGGTGGTGGCGGGGGCTCTCGCGGCGGCAGCAGCTATGGTGGTGGTGGCGGCAGCGGCGGCGGGAACAACTACAACACCGGTAACAACCACTACAGCAACAATGGCAACGCCGGTGGTGGCGGCGGTGGTGGTGGCGGCGGCCACTACCAACGCAACAGCAACAACTACAACTCCAACAACACCAATCGGCGCCCCTTCTACAACAACAACAGGGGACGCCCGTTCCAAGGTTACGATGAGTATGAAAATAAATGTCAAATTTGTAAAAAGAATAATCATATTGCCAAGGATTGTGACTATCTCTATGCTGAGAACAATTCCCAACGCAAGAAAGTTGCAGCAGCTGCAGACACCTCATACGGAGTGGACACAAATTGGTACGTCGACTCCGGCGCCACGAATCATATCACCAATGAGCTAGAGAAGGTCACCATGCACGAGAAGTATCATGGCCAAGATCAAGTTCACAATGCAAACGGTGAAGGTATGAAGATACATCATGTTGGTCATACAATTGTCACTACCCCTTATCGCAATATTCATCTCAAAAATATTTTGCATGTCCCACAAACTGAAAAAAATCTCCTTTCCGTTCACTGCATTGCCATAGGCAACAAAGTTTTTCTTGAGTTTCACCCATATTTCTTTTTGATTCGTGATCAGGCCACGAGGAACATTCTCTACCGCGGTAGATGTGTGCATGGGCTCTACCCTTTGATTCCCCAGTTTAGAAGATTCAATAAACAAGTTTATGGCGTTATCAAACTTTCATCGGAACGGTGGCATGCAAGATTAGGACACCCCTCTTTTGTTATTGTTCAACAAGTGCTTAGAAATAATGAAGAAAATGGCCCAAACAGCCGTCATTTCATGCGTCCGCCACTTGGGGACAGAGCTGCAACCGAATCCCCCTCGGGATCGGTGGCGATAGTGCAGCTGCTATCTACTTTGGGATCGCAGCCGTGCCTGGCGCACTGCTCCACCGAATCTTCACCAGGAGACGCGGGCGGCCCCTCCTCGCTCGACACGTCTCCACCTGGGGGGTCGCTGTCGCGGGCCCAGCCGATGCGATTTGGCCTGACTCCGCGGGTCTACGCCAGACGCCAGCCGGCAGGGGCCCATCCGGAGCAGGCGGCTGGATCTTCTGCGCCGCCCCCAGCTACCTCGTCTCATGATCTGGCCGCAGAAGATCCAGCGTCACCAGCGGGGTCTGCATCAGCCTCGGGATCCCCTGGATTCCCTATCCAGGAGCAGCAGCTTGTGGGATCTTCTGCGGACATGCCTGGGTCTCCTGCTACAGTACCGCCACGAGTTACAAGGCTTCGTGCTGGGGTAATTCAACCTGTTAATTATAAAGTTAAATATGGTTTGACCTGTTCTACCGGCGAACCCAGCACGTTTCAGAAAGCAAGCACGGATATCAAGTGGAGGAAGGCTATGGAGGAAGAGTTTCAAGCTCTTCAGAAAAATAAAACGTGGCATCTTGTTCCTTCACAGCGAGGTAAAAATTTAATTGATTGCAAATGGGTGTTCCGGATAAAGAAAAAGGCAGATGGCACCATCGATCGTTACAAGGCTAGACTCATTGCAAAAGGATTCAAACAGAGGTATGGCATCGATTATGAAGATACCTTTAGCCCTGTTGTTAAAGCTGCCAGTATACGTCTTGTTCTGTCTATTGCCATATCTAGAGGATGGTGTCTCAGGCAGCTAGATGTACAGAACGCGTTCCTTCATGGTGTTCTGGAAGAGGAAGTATATATGAAACAACCTCCTGGGTTTGAAGGCAGAAACAAGCCTTTTCATGTTTGCAGGCTAGATAAGTCTCTTTATGGCTTGAAGCAAGCACCTAGAGCATGGTACTCGTGGTTGAGCTCTAAGTTACAAACACTGGGCTTTGTTCCCTCCAAGTCTGATACGTCATTGTTCATATACAATAAGTTCAAAACATCTATATTTGTGCTTATTTATGTTGATGATATTATTGTCACAAGTTCATCATATGAAGCAGTCACTGCCTTGTTGAAGGATCTAAATTCAGAATTTGCTCTTAAGGATCTAGGTGACTTGCATTTCTTCCTTGGTATTGAGGTTAAGAGGAACAGCGAAGGTGGTCTTCATCTTTCTCAAGAAAAATATGCAACTGATCTTTTGAATAGAGTTGGCTTGCAGGGTTGTAAACCATCACCCACACCATTATCTAGTTCAGAAAAACTCTCTCTCGCAGCAGGACAACCCTTGAGTCAAGAGGATGGAACCAAGTACAGAAGCTTGGTAGGTGCGCTTCAGTATTTGACACTCACCAGGCCTGACATTTCCTTTGCTGTCAATAAGGTTTGTCAGTTTCTTCATGCACCAACTACAGATCATTGGACTGCTGCCAAACGCATACTGAGATATGTAAAATACACCTTGGGTGTTGGCCTAACCTTCAGCAAGTCGTCATCCACACTTGTCAGTGCTTTCTTTGACTCTGACTGGGCAGGTTGTTTGGATGACAGGAGATCAACAGGTGGTTTTGCAATTTTCTTTGGTCCTAATTTGATTTCATGGTGTGCAAAGAAACAGGCTACAGTTTCAAGGTCCAGTACTGAAGCAGAATACAAGGCATTGGCAAATGCGACAGCAGAGATCATCTGGGTGAAATCCATGCTTAGGGAGCTTGGGATATATCACACACCAACTCCTTGTCTTTGGTGTGATAATCTTGATGCCACTTATTTGTCTGCTAATCCTGTCTTTCATGCAAGGACTAAACATATTGGGATTGATTATCACTTTATTCGAGAGAGGGTTGCAAGCAAAGAATTGGAAATTCGATTTGTTCATTCAAAGGATCAAGTCGCTGATGGATTCACAAAAGCTTTGGCCACAAGACCGTTTGAAGAATTTCGACGTAATCTTAACTTGTGCAGTTTAGATTAAGGGAGAGTGTTAAATATATTGTCACGTGACATGTTGTCACGCCTCTTTCCCTCTCTGTATATTCTCTCTTGTAGGCCAAGTTATATCCCTAGATTAGATAGAGTTAGTTGGAGTTATTCTCTCTCTTTAACTTCCTACCTTTTCTTCTATTATTGATTCTGTAAACACCTACGAGAGGGTTTCTCTCGCACAATCAATATAAGACCATGCGGGCTCTCCTAGGAGGGTTGAGACGCTTTACCCATCTCTGACACATCTTACCTTCTTCCACGCAGTCCTTTATATAGTGATACATCGTATCAATGTGCTTGCTCCTATGACGCCGCACTGGATCCTTGCGTAGAAATGTTGTAGACTCACTGTCAACATTGAGCACCACTTGTTTCGTATATCGATCCATGAGATCACTGTGTAGCCTCCCTAGCCACACACCTTGACACACCGCAGTGACAGCTGCAATATACTCTATTGCATCAACTGCGAGTGTTTTACTCTTCTTGCTCAGCTCGAGACGAGGTTTCATTGGAGTGTCAATTGGATTGCAATCTTTCATGCCATAGTTTTCAAGTACCTTCCTTGTGTACGCCTCCTGGCATAATGTGACCCCATCTGTCTTTTGTTGTACCTCCATCCCGGGGTAGTAGCTCAAAAGACCTAGATCATCCATCTTGAAAATCTCTTTCATCTGTAGCTTGAACTTTGCAATCACCTCTTCATCTGCTCCGGTTATTAATAGGTCGTCAACGTAGATGCCAATTAGTAGACGATCCCTTCCTTCACCTCTCTTGTACATTGCATGCTCTAATGGTGCTTTCTCAAATCTAAGAGAAATTAACATCTGATCAAGTTTGATGTTCCACTCTCGAGGTCCTTGCCATAGCCCATACAAGATTTTGTGTAACTTCAGTACCTTGTGCTCCTCTCCCTCTTTGATGAAACCCGGTGGTTGATTAACATACACATCTCCTTCTAACTCGTCGTTCAAAAACATGGATTTTACATCCATGTGATGTATCTTCCATGATTTCTGGACCGCGAGAGCGATGAGTAGTCTCACCGATTCCATCTTTGCACCGGGAATGAACACTTCTTCGAAGTCCACACCTTCCTCTTGCACATACTCTTTCGCTACTAGCCTCGCTTTATGCTTCACGGACCCTTCGGCATCTTTCTTGATCACAAATTCTCACTTGAAATCCATGGCTTTTTCATTGTTGAGAAGATCCACAAACTTGCATGCATTATTGTCATGGAGTTAAACACGAGCGTATGTGACCGGGTCCGGTTCAGTGCATGCTTACATATACGTGTCCGAGTAGGTCTCTCCATAGTCACCGAGTAGGATCTAGATAGGCTAGCTTAGCTTCTTTAAATACCTGTGTACCCCTACATAATCTGTACCACAACCCGTGAGGTAATAAAGAAATCACCAGAAACGTCACGTTCCTGTGGCAATCAGCCAGGTTTGCCTTGCGTGAGTACTGAGTACTGCTAGTACTGGATCGATCCGTTAATCGATTAGCTAGCTACTAGTTGTTCTGCCTGTACGTGGTTCCGTCTCGGACGTGTTTCGCTTCGACCAAGTGCACCGGTCAACAGCGAATTGTTCAAGAGTCAGTCAGCTTTGCTTCGTCATCATTCGTCGTTGGTCATATCACCGTCGTCGGAAAGTACTTGGTATCGGGTCTGGGCCAACAACAGAACTAGCAGCTGCAGTTACAGCCATGCTTGGAAAAAACATCTGTAACTATAGTACTACCAAAATGTTTTCCATGTATATATGATTATTAACTAATTTTACCATACGCTCAAATCAAGCAGAAATTAGTAATTGCAATTACCAAGGGAAATATTTCTTGATTTGGAAACAAGATTAATTGAGACTTCGAATCAAATTTTAAATAAGATTTATCTTGCAGTTTAATACGTAGCTATAGTTACAGTTCACCACAAACCACAAGCGTGTGTTCGTATTCTGCAATATTTTCGTATCATTGCTAGAACTACCCCACACGATGATGTCTGGCTACAAAACAAGTTAGCTTTATACCCATGCCAGCAAGGATGTACCTGACACACCCTATCTGCCCTTCTTAAGGGCCCTCCCTTTCTTTGTCAGAAAAATACTTTCACATATCTGCAAATGGTTTTGTGATACTGTTCGAACTAAGACAATGCATACCTCACCAAGCTACAGGTACATGAGTAGCATGGCGAGCATTGTTTGCCAAGCTGCAAGATGCTAACCTCGCACTTGAGCGGCGTAGAAGAAGCAGACCTCGGCAAGGTGCAAGATTGGAGCGTGGGTTGCCCCTGGTATCTAGCTAAGATGACCTGGCACGTACATCTGGTAATGCCTCCTTGCATGTTTGAATTTTTCATTGGCAGTTGCTGGCTTGAACATGCATACGTAAGGGTAAGGAGGCATTTATTGTTCGCCTTGCAAATAACTGCTAAGAGGATCGTGTAAGGTCTATCCGAAGGAGTAAAATATCTACTATCAGCCATTCCACATAGTATTTCACGCAAAAAAAAAAAATTCCACATAGTATGTAGGCTTCTATATTTCTTTACGGAGGGAGGACTATCTCCAATGACTCATATGCCATAATATTAATGGAGTAACTCATGGTTAAGAAAATATTACACTTACCCTTATAGGGTTAGATATCCATGGGTGCCCAAACTCATGGTGAAGTTGACATTTTTCGTGTTACCAAGGGTGAATTCATTCCTATTTTACTTCATGAAGAATTCTAACAACATTTTTCAATTAGACAAATGGATCGGACAATAAAGCTATTGTCAACTAGAGTGGTAACCTCCAATATGACGTGTAGATGTACATATGTATATCTTGGTACTTATAGGTATGCTATAAATAATAATCGTTATTCTAACAAAGTAGCATAATAATAATAGTTGTGGTTATACATATGCATTATTTCCTACCCAAAATTTGAACATATCGAGAAACATATTTTAATTTCAATTTCTATGAATTTTGAATCAACTAAAGATGGCGTCCTCGTACATTATGTTATCCCGATAAAAAATATAAATTCTAGCCCGCACATCGGGCGGGCCACTCTGCTAGTTGTCAATTGGAAACTGAGAAATAAGTGGTCAAGTCAAAAAGTGTGATAGGCCACATTAAGAAGCCTATTACACACACTTCATCCAAAATAAGATATAAATTCTCCGGTGAGCCACTATAGCCTCCTGATGCTAAGGTCTATCGACTTCTTGTGCCACAACTTCTGTAGCAAAGCCCATAGCCAATGCCAGCTAGTCGGTACACAGGAGAAACACCTGCATATTGGATTGAACTTTCTTATCAAACACAATTTCATGTCTATATAATCAAAACGACAAAAAAAAACATGCAGAAACCCCAACAAAAATTAGTGAGCCAGTATTTTCTCGTAAAGAAAGGGGGTTAAAAATACCATATAGCAAGCCTGTATTCTCTTATGCTGGTATGGTTTCTTAAAAAAGCGATGGACCAATAAATGCCAAGTTTCTTTCAACCCCCTTTAAGGATTTTCGTAAAAGGACATCATGAAGATATCAACCCCTAATTAAGCGCTCGCTTTTCTTCAACACATCCTTATGTTGATCGAAATGTACTTGCAACGAGTATATAGGTCATATCATTTAATATTCTGTAATATACAAAGCAAAAAATTTAGGGTCCCTTAAATTAGATAAGATGTCGATACTTGAATGGTTTACTTTTATTATAGTCTGATCATATCACTAATTTAGTTGCTTTACAATACACTTTAGTGTTTTTTCAACTACGCATGTGCTCCCACGGTCGATGCTGCTTAGGCACATGGAATCTCATGATGCTCGATTGGGCATGGAAGTGTACCGTGCGGTGCCCCGTGTTTTGCGGTTTAGGCTTTGGCTATCGACATGACCAATGAAACCTAGCAGCAATCACCAAACTTTGCATCCAAGAAAGTTCTATCATATCATCCGTTCCCTCGCAAACAGACAAACAAACCACATGATCCATAGAATACTTATTGCTATGAGGAAGGAAGGATCCACTGATGAGTTTTTATCTGCGACTTCTCGAACAGGATATATAGTCGATGCGGCTAATTGTCGGTGTAGGAATTTCATGTCACTTGATTGGGCATGGAATGTACTGCTGCTCACTCTGTTTTTTCTGCCCATGTGTTTCGAGATTTAGGTCTGCTTATCAGTCTGTCCAACGGAACCTTAGTGACGTGCCACGATAATTCATATATGCCCTGGAATTCGCATTCTCATAGGGACTCCGATGCTTTGAGTTTCATGACAGGTTGCATATTGGTATGCCTTAGGCCCCGATTCAACCAATGCTACAGAGGGAGAATTATGAAACAGGGACAGATGAGCAGTGTATTGTAATTATGGCACGGAGGAAGTGGTGTTTTATGATTAGTTATTATGATGATTTGGAATTTAGTAGGTGTCATAATGTACGTCGATTTACAATCATTCTCCACTGATCGGGTGATCCGTCATAGGGGCATGCTACGCGTTGTCGACCTCCTATGAATTAGAACCTAATCACAGGGCCACAGAACCATGAGATAAAAAACGACGAACACACACGCATAAAACCTTTATTTCTTTTTTTCTTTTTGCAGGTTACAACATTTGCCCTACCTGTGTACATGGCTTTAAATCCAAATCGGAGACAGCCCTGTTACTTTCCTATATAAGAGCCTCTACAACCATAATTGTGATCCGAGCCCCTATACGCCCGTGGACGTGCCCGCGGACAACTCCAGGCAGGTCCACATTTCTATCTCAATGCCCAAATCCATGTAAATCCATGCATGTGTATCATATAACATAAATCATCATAAATTCAACGATATGAAGTAAATGACAATTCATTACATACCAAAATAAAAATTCTATAGATCATACATAGATAGTCAATACACAAATGAATCAACGACTTTAGTTGTTGTGGTGAACCGGGAAGCTTGCAAAAATCTCAAATCCCGGATGCCCGTCCAGCGGGAGGGCGGAACCGAGTCTGGCTCTCGCGACATGTTGTTTGTCCCCGCGGCCACGCCCGACGTATTGGTCTGTGTGGTACCAACTCCATGTCCTCAGTAGCAGCCACCAACGCCAGCTCCGCAGCCGCTATCTTCTCCGCCGCCTCACAGTCATGCTGCCTCCGGCGGCGGTCCTTCCGGCAAGGTCCGCCGCCTTGCAAGGATCCGCTGCTAGGCCGTGGAGCCCGTCTGGCTTCGCCGAGGCATCGTCCGTGTCCACGGTGGCGGAAGGGTTGTCGGCGACAACATCTCAACGACAGCGGATGAGAACGTCGAGAAGGATGAGGTGGGTGGCTACGCGGAGGCAGGAGAAGTTCGGTTGAAGTGGAAGGATTAGTCAATTTTGAGATGATTTAGGATGGATCCGGCTTGAGAGAGCCTATGTGACGGGCATGTCTGAGCGTCCCCATAACCGGCCCAGTTATGGGCCAGGTATGGGGAGTGACTAGCCGAATTAGACTCGAACTCAACCAGCTAGGTAGACTAGCATGGCAACCTACTAAACTACTCAAGTTTACACCTCACATGTTACTTTGTTGGAATCGTATCTTCCTTCATCCCGATCGAACTACCGACCTTTTATGAAATGCTACAGAGTGCAACCGTCGTGTAACATGTGTTCTTTGAAAGAGTTGTTCCATGAACGTTAATGTTAACTGGACAAGCAGGTGTGCAGGTGTGCAGGTGTGCAGGTGCAGTACCATGATTGACAGCAATGTTGTAACTGATTCAACCAATGAATCATACTCTCTGTATATAAGTACCAAACTCCGCATCCAAGGTGTACCATGCAAACAAGCAGACGAGAAAATTCAGCCGGATCCTTAGAATACCTCTTGCTCGGAGGAACAAAGGAGCCTCTGATGAGAATGCTATCTTCGACTCCGCCTGCTGGATATAAGTTTGATGCGGTTAGGCATTTTTTTTGATGGAAGATGACCCTATTATTACCTTAAACTGTAGCACTAAGCGGTTACAAAACATGATGAGCAACATCCGGTGTCTGTATAATTAATATTCACACAATCAAACATCAACAATCTGACAATTTTTTTTTGAAACACAGTTCCTTAGGGCCCAATCCATATCTTTGTCTATATCTATACCCCTAATAATAAAAGACGGAAGTTTTCATAGTTCTCCATACGTCATCTTTTTTATATCCGTTGATTTTGTGTTAATCATAGACATTAATGGATGAGATCTAAAAAGAGATCTAGAAACAGGTAAAAAGGAAAAAAAAACTGCAGAACCTTGTCTACACGTCCGGCTCGATGGAACAAAAAGGAAAAAGGAGCGCTAGGCTCCCACTTGATGGAAAAAAGAAAAAGAAAAAGGACCCCTCTTCCCTAAAAAACCTTATCACGCACGGGAAGGATAGTCGTATTCATGTGCAACTAACCTACTCAGAACTCAGGAACGGGGAACCAATCTGTACTATATATAAATCTCTACCTCCTCGATCTCTGGCGCTTCTTAAAGGAAGAGTCACCGAGCCGGCTGCGAACACCATGGACCAATGAGATACAGAGACGGTTGTGTTCCCGCGTCGACCCGAGCAGTTGAAAGAACGGATGGAGTGGCAACTACATGGTCTCCAGTATGCACGTGCGCATCCCTAATTGATCCCCTTCACCGATTTCTCTTATTTTGCGGCGGTTCACCGAACTCTCGTGCCAGTCGTCAGTCTCCCCGCCCATGGTGCTCCTCATTGTGCCCACGTACAGCACCGCCCCATGCTCCACGAAGCCCACCATGACGCTGGCTACCACCGCCACCTAGGGCAGTGCCTCTTCCCTCGTGCACTGGCCAGGGACACGGTGGCAGGACGGTGTGGATGGAGGCGCTGGGAGTGGGACGAGATGACGAGGTGAAGACAATATTTTCGAGCAGCTGTAGAGTGCATGCGTGTGTGGTGCTGCTACATCGCCATAGTCCATAGTACACGCGTGCACGATTTGGGCAGAAGCATAAGAACAAAGAGTTGGTCGCGTCGAACAGACAGGACCGACTCATCTTCCCCCGCATCCGGCCGTATTCGTCGGATCTGTGTTTTCTATGTACGTGTGTTGGTCGCCGGAAATGTCGTTTTCAGTTTTTACATGCACATCTAAACAGTCTAGGAATCGATTAAGGAGAAACCTTCGTGTAGGTGCAGGTGGTGTTCAGGAAGATTAACACCAGATTTTGAGGTTATAACAAATTTGTTCTCTGTCAAATTCAAGTCTTATCTATTTATACAGACATGTGTGTAATGCTGGTTCTTGCTGATTGATGCTGCTCCTTCTCATCCCATACTTGCAGCTGCTCACATGCTCAGCCAAGCCGAATCGTTGCTTCTCCTGGATGATAACAAGGCCGCGAGTGGACTGTTCATCTGATTATCAAGACGTATTTAGAAGATGGTCACCTCCACAAATCAGTGCAACAGTACATGGTATACGTGTCTCAAAAAATGCTACAAACTGAATGACATCTAATTGTGAGTCTGTAGCAATGCATACCAGTTAATTTGTTTGATTCTTGGAGGCAGCCTCTTAGGCTAGAGGGACGTTAAGCTTGGCGACATTGATGAGGCCCTCTATAGGCTTAGAGGCCACTTTGGACCGAAAATGACTACACCGTGGATGCTCTTAGGAAATCAGGCAGTGACAACTTCATCATGTTTGCGTTTTCTGAATGGCCATTTAAAAGTCTTAATTCTGAGATATGTTCCAGAAGTATTTTATCTCTATCACATCTTCACAGTCTGACTCTTCTTGAGCCTTGCACAATCCTCTATTATAATCTCTTTTCCCTACAAAATTCAAGTGGAATACACATCTGAGTATACTCTCCTTCACTCCGTTGTGCACTTGTGGTCTCTAAACTGACCGTTTATTCTTATAATTGTTGAGTATAAGGATTATTAGGAAGTATAGAATAGACTAGGATTTGATCCTGTCTTGTCTTGTACTCCAAGTTGGTCCTTGTACTTCTATATATATGCCCACGAGGCTCAACCAATACATCAAACTATTCCACCAAATCCCTCTCTCTCTCTTCTAAAATGTTATCAGCCTTATCTCGATCCTAAACCCTAGCCGCCGCCGCTTCCGCACCCGCGGGCCGCCCCCGAAGCGGTCGGCCTCCATAACCGCCGCCGGGGGCCGTGCCGCCCGTACATAAGGTTCGTTTGTCGGTCGTGTTGACCGGCTGCCCTAGAGAGTCTTTTTCCTAGTCTCTTGATTTGGGGTTTTCTCTCACGCCGGTCGTTTTGATTGGTGTTTCTTTTTAGTTTTTCAATCTAAGATCAATTTGCGTCGCTCGCCAGTGTTCATCATCTACATCGTGCCTCTACTTCATCATCGGCGTTGACTCCTATCGGCAGCTTCGTCGTCCCGAACATCACGCAGCGCGACAACAGTACAAGTGTGGCGGCCGGGTGCATCCTCAAGCGCGTCCCTGGTTTCCATCCAGGCTTGCTTTGCTCACGTGCATGCACATGTGCAAGTGCAGTTTGCTGCACGCCACATGCACCGTCCTGGATGCAGGACGCGGATCCTTAGACGCAGAAGCAGTCCTGATCTGCATCACGCGTCGCACGCTCGCGGGATCCTGTGCATCTTCATCAACGCGTTACTGGTCTGATCAACCATTGCTTGCGCCTCCGCATCTATAAGCGCACGCATCTACACCGATCAAGCAATAAGCTGCCGCTACGTCGTTCCGTCGGGCCGCAGCGCCACCGCCCCATCGTTCTTCTTCCGGCTGCACCGACCCCACATTACCGCTGCGTCGCCTCTTCGGACTGTAGTGCCGCGGCCCGCGGTCCACCGCCGCCCCGCGGCGTTCGCTCTAGGCCGTCCTCGTGGCTGCGCCGACCTCGCGCCGTCACTGCGTCGCCCCATTTGGCCGTAGCGAGCCTGGCACGTGATCCACGCCGCTGCCCGAGGCCGTCCCCACGGTTGCACCGACCCGCCCTCCGCCGCTGCGCCGTCCCTTTGGGTCGTCGCGCCGCGGCCCGCGGTCCCCGCAACCGCCCCGAGGTCTTCCGCCGTCGCCCCGACCTGCCCGCCACCGTTGCGTCGCCCCTTCGGGCCATAGCGCCGCGGCCCGCGGTCCCCCGCCATCTCCGCACTCGACCTCCCGTGGTATGCGTCGCACCGCCTCCCTTGGCGCGGGAACGCCACTGTCCGTGCCGATCTTCGTCACGCTGTCAGGATTCTTCGCCTACTTCGAGCATCACCGCCACGCTCCTAACCTGGCCGCCGCCGTCGTCAGGCCGCCGCCGCCGCTCTTCTTTGTCCACCACCGCCGCTACCCCCGTAGCCGCCGCAGCCCCCCGTCTACCCCCTTCGTCTTCGTCCAGCAACAGCCCGTCGCCAGCATCGCCGTCATCTACCCCGACCGCTTCATCTACTCCGACAACCGCGGGCGACATTGGCCCCGCGCCGATTGGCACGCAACCGTCGTCGAGTCCTTCTCTGCTGGCCTCTCCGACTTCTCCGACATGGCGTACAGCTCGTGCAGGTCCCAGTCTACGCATGCCAGGTGCTGGTAACACCGATGCGTGCCTTCGTCCACGACGTGTCCCCGGGCCTGGCAAGCCTAGTGCGGCGCTTCGTCAACTTTGTCTTCGTCCGTCTACACATGCCCGGTGCTGGCAAAACCGATGCATGCTTTCGTCCGTGATGTGTCCCCGGGCTTGCCAAACCCGCCGCAACGCGTCGTCAACAACATCTTCCTCTCGGCGCACCACTACTTCGACACTGATGTGCCCATGTCTAACTCGGCGCCTCCTTGCGCCCGTGGCTCCACGGCGACTTCATCGACACCGGCTACCCCGACTCGACATCGACCACGGCATTTTTTGCATGGCTACCTCGACCACGGCTCCGCGACCTACGCTCTCGGCTACCACGACAAACGGCACAAAGGGCTATCGCCTTGCTTGAGCAACCTCGTCGGTTGCCACTCCATCCACGACTCTGCGATGCATCGACCGTTACGACTGTGGGAGGTGTCCGTCGGCTTGCCTTCGGATTTCTTCTCCAGTCTCACCGTCTGCGTCGCTACCGCTGTGACTGCGGGGGGATGTTGAGTATAAGGATTATTAGGATAGACAAGGATTTGGTCCTGAATTGTCTTGTACTTCAATCTGGTCTTTGTACTCCTATATATATGTCCATGAGGCTCGAGCAATACATCAAACTATTCCATCAAATCCCTATCTCCCTTCTAACAATAATGACTGTTTTTATGCAGTGAGCTGGAAATAGGAAATCCCATAGAGTTGTTCCAAATAGTCCATATCCAAGCAGTGACACAAGGGATCCAAGAAAAAATGGCAAAGAAAACCGAAGGCTAGAAAAGATCGATCCGGGGGTCATTTGTTATCGCTGATTAATATTCAAGAGCCACTATATTCTTGAATGTTGGAGGCAGTCTTAGTTGGTCCAGATAAATAAACTTGATAAATACAATTTCCTTTTTGGTTCCACCTGACAATTCAGTTTTAGTATGACGCATGTACTTAACCACTTGGGCCGGTTTGAACAATTTACTAGAAATTGTAGCAACAGCCAGCATTGTTCATGATCTATTCTAATGCTAGATTATTAGCAGTACAAGATCTTCGTTGGTTCATTCAAATAGTTCCGTCCTATCTTGTTGATATGGTTAGTTTTTCCAAATCCTTAAACCAACTTCAGAATTTAGCCTTGCTTGATCATTCTGGATTTTGTGTCAGTTTTGGGCAGATGTCTCTTCAACAGAACAACATACTGATTTTGTGTATTATAATAAACGCTACTTGCTCATTGTGACTATGTGCAGGAATACGATCTTAGTGGAGGAGATCCTCAAGATCGACACGAAGTCGGGATGTAAGGACACAAACATCACCTTCCTAAAAAGAACGATCTGAAATTTCTGGTACAGTTATGTGTTTATGAAGTTATACTGGGATGCACCTACTATATAACACTATAATATGAAGTAATCTTTCTAGATATTTCACTTTTCAAATGAGTCGAGGCACCATTTTATTTGAAAATGTTTTCTCAATTATAATTTGTCTGTGTATGAATTGCCCTTTAGCTCAAATAAGAGAGCAAGGTGCAGAGGAGATGTGAAGACAACTGACCAAAAACGAAAGGAACTTGTCTAGGAAAATTGTACATGTATCGTGGTCCAAGCCAGCGAAATAGAATATCTGATATTTTAACCAAAATACCCTTTGACCATAGATCATTCTATATATTTTTTTTCTCCCGTTGCAACGCACAGGTATATATGCTAGTTCATTAAAAAGATAGAAAAGAGTTGCCGGTTAATTAACAGAAACCCGAACGAAAGCCATTATAATACACCCACAACAGGGCAGCATCAAACACCAGCCGACCCCGAGTTTGCACCCAGACGTGCTGCCGGCTCCATCACCCGAGCAACCAATAGCTAACACCCTACAACCAAAACCGAACCGGCCGCTCTGGCATGCATGACGAAACCCTGAGGCCGCGCACCACGCGAGCCACCTACTCTGCCACCCGATCAACTGGAGGGGACACCCTAGCTACAACCAACTCCGGAGCGGCCGCTCTGAGGTACAGATGAAAACCATGCACACCGACCTTGAGGCCGCGCACCAAGCACTACTAGGAAAACTCCTATAGGCAGCCACCTAATAGTAACACCAGGTAAAGGGCCAACTCTACTGGTAAATAGCAGTAGCAAGGGGTTAAATACTGCGATGTAGGTAAACTTTAACAGTAGCGCTGGCACAGTGAGCAGACGCTACTGCTAAGTGGTCCCCACAGTGCCCTCCGCGGCAGGCCACGACAACAGCGTCGGTTCTAAGACCCGCGCTACACCTAATAAGATAGTAGTGGAGCGGGACACAGGCTCGGCGCTACTGCTATGCATACATGGTGACAGCTGGGGGGCCCACTTAGGCCTTGTACAATGGAAGGTGCTTAAGGGAGGTGCTTAAAGAAATAAACCAGGTTTTTCTTAAGCATCGGTGCTTATTTGTACAGGGTAGACGCTTAACTAAGCATCTCTCCTGTAGAAATAGGCACCGGTGCTTCAGAAAATCTCGGTTTATTTTTCTAAGCACCCCTCTAAGCATCTCCCATTGTACAAGGCCTTAGTAGCAGCACCGGTTACGCAGCCCGCGCTACAACTAATGGGATTAGTAGTAGTGTTGGCCCATGCCCTGCGCTACTACTAATCCCGTCACTCTAATCCTCTCCCTGCCCGATCGTCACTCCCCTCTCCTCACTATCGCTCTCGCGCCATCGCTCCTCCTCCCGCCACCGCCGGAGCTCCTTGTCCCGTCGTTGCCCCACCTCCTCCCTGCTCCCTCCTCCCTCCTCCCTCCACTTCCTCCCCTTCCTCCGCTCCTCTCTCCGCCCTCTCCCTCCCTCCCAAGTCGATGCCACCCGCTCCATCGCTCCCACGTCGCCGCCGCCGAAGCAAGGTGAGGAGGCGCTTCACTTTTTTTAAATGTTGGCTTGTAGTATTGATTATTTTTCAAATGTTGGCTTGTAGTATTGATTATTTTTCAAATGCTGGCTTGTAGTATTGATTTTTTTCCATAGCATGTGAATTCATTGTTAAACATGACCATGGAACAAAGAAATGCAAAAAATGCGAGTTCGAATAGAGTACATATACGTCATACACGTGCATAAATTCTGGTAAAAAAATGTGTGCCCGAGCTGCAATTTGGCGGTCGTTTGTTAGGTTAGTTGTGTTGCATGCATGGGTACTGTCGGCTAATTAAGCTTTGGTGGCAATAAAGACATCATGGTTCGGCCTGGCCGGGATGATGTAGCGATGAATGTGTGTGGTCATTGATGTAGCGATGAATATGTGTGCCCATGATACATGATTTTTAAGAGAACACCTCTAAGTGGCCTATGTTTTGTCGGAATGTTGATTCATTTCTGTTCTGGCAAATTTAAGGTGCTCGATATGTTCCATTTTAGCAAAGTTGATGTCGAAATTTTTCATGGATTTCGACATGACTTGTGATAGAAAGTAGGACCTATCGAGTGCCCTACCCTATTAGTAACTAGGAGTGGTTATAATATGGATAGGAGTACCTATACTAGGAAAAGGATAACTGAAAGAAAACGTAGCCACGACAGCAAAAAATGATGATCTATGAAAACGATGTCACATGTATGAACAATGATGGTCCATTTGTTTTGTGTCCATTCTATTATATGTAATGTTGATCGATGCTTAGGGTTGACTTTCAGTCTGATGGGGCTCCCTGTGTGATAGATTGATGTTCTTGGAGGAAGGATCCCGATTGTTGTCATGCTATCACTTCTCTTTTTTTTTTGCTTGTGCTAGACCTTTTGGTAATGCACTAGGGAAAGGAGGTGTAGCAACCATCACTGATGGTTGAAATATGAGTGAGTGTCTACCATATATACCACCATTTGAGAGATGAGGGTTGTTCAAAGGAGACTCGAAAGACCAAAAGTCATCCCATGGTGAATAGTGATTTGTGTGTTGACTTTTAGTTTTTAAATTATTAACACAGGAAATGGCTGACGACGATAGGATCCTCGAGTGTCATGGTATCGACGACGAAGGTATGTGCATGTATCCTCACTTGGAAAATGATAGCTGCTTCTCCCTCGCGCTTATAGAGGTCTTCGAATAATTTACGGTATGTAACTTGATACATTTTCAATATATCTATAATTTTTTTATTGTTCCATGCTATTATATTATCAGTTTTGGATGTTTATATGCATTAATATGCTATTGTATATTATTTTTGGGACTAACCTATTAACCTAGTTCACTAGTAGAAAAAGAGTCAAATGTGAAGCACATTAGTGCCGGTTTGAATTTGAGTCGGCACTAATGTGTGCATTAGTGCCGGTTCCAACGGTTAGCCGGCCGCTCTCATTAGTACCGGTTCGTGGCGAACCTTTAGCATCGGTTCGTGCCACGAACCGGTACTAAAGTGAGTGGTGGCAGGATGTTGTCAGTCCGGGGCCCCTCCAGCACCTTTAGTACCGGGTCGTATCACGAACCGGTACTAAAGGTCGTCCTACATAGACCCTTCGTCCACCCGAGCTCGCTCTGTTCTTCCCCTTTCCCCTCTCCTCTCTGTTCTTTTCCCTCTTCTTCTCAAGCTCATCACACATTTTGCCCAAAATTTGTCAAGATTTGAAGGCCCCCATCCATTCAAATGATCACAAAGTTAGAAACTTTTTCCTTTCATCTCTCATTGCTAGATTAGCTCGTGCAATGCTTTATATAGTGATTGATTTTTGAGTTTAGTAATTTGGGAGGAATTATATATATGTGCTAGTATTTGATTTATATGCAATTTGAGGTCAAAAATAACACTTAGTTTGCATATGTAGGTGTGGTTTACTTAGTACCTTCTAAATCTCCATCGTAACCACCGTCGATCGCTCGCAACGTCCCATCGCCGGCACCACCTTGTGGAGAGCCTCTTGCTCATGAAGTTTTATATAAAAAATTGATGTTTGTGTGATTTGGATATATAGTTACTCGTATAATTATCTTACCCATACGTTGTTTGTTATACATAGTGCCATGGTTTTGATATCCGTCCCCGTCGGCCCTCGTCCGGGTTATGATTCGGATGTGGTATATTCTCTTTTAAACTATTCACTGCATTTCGTGTTTATGACAAATTATGCCCATCAAGTTGACATAGATATTTGTATATAAGAGGTAGTTGAACCGGAAATTCCAACCGATCCTATTGTCGAGAGGTTAAATTTAGTTGAAAGAGAAAACGAGGATTTGAAGGAAAAATTGAAAATAATTGAGGGGGAGAAGATGGAATTGGAGTTGCATGTTGCCGATGTCGTCGATCATCACAAGATTAAGATGGAGAAAATGCGCTTGAAGATTAGAAAGATTAGAAAATATGCCATTCATAGTGAGGCTTGGTATCATTATGCTGTTGAATCAATTGTTACCTTAGTTGCAATCTTGATCGCATTTGTTGTTGCATTTAAATTCTTTAGTTAGAGAGTTATTTGTTTGTTGCATTTAAGTGTTGTATGATCTTTATGTATTGTATTAATTTGGTGTTTTCGGTGTTGTGTATTGAAGATGAGCCGGCAATGGATGTACGATGACCGATGCTCTCCCGAGTTCAGTAATGGTGTGCGTACTTTTCTGCTTGCGGCTGAGGCAAACAAGCGGGCGAATGGTTTTATGCCTTGTCCATGACTACGTCAAGAACCATTCACGTCCACCTGTTTGAGTCCGGTTTCATGCCCCACTATAATGTTTAGACCAAGCATGGAGAAAGAGGGGTTATGATGGAAGACAATGAAGAAGAAGAGGACGACGACAGCTATACTGGCCATGAGTTCCCTGAATACGATGATACAACAATGAGGGAAGAAGCTGAGCCGGTAATGCGGGAAGAAGCTGAGCCGGCAATGCGGGAAGAAGCTGAAGAAGAGGCATCATATGAGCCCGATGGAAAGAGAAACTATGCAAGTGATTCGGAGAAGAAAAAGTTGCAGCGCATGTTAGAGGATCACAAAAAAATGTTGTACCCAAATTGCGTAGGTGACAAGAAAAAGCTGGGCACCACACTGGAATTGCTACAATGGAAGGCATAGAATGGTGTATCTGACAAGGGATTTGGAAAGTTGCTGGTAATGATAAAGAATATGCCTCCAAAGGACAATGAATTGCCAGAGAGTACGTACGAAGCAAAGAAGGCTGTCTGCCCTCTAGGGTTAGAGGTGCAGAAGATATATGCATGCCCTAATGATTGCATCCTCTACCGCGGTGAGTACAAGGATTTGAACGCTTGCCCAGTATGCGGTGCATTGCGCTATAAGATCAGCCGCGATGACCCTGGTGATGTCGAGGGTGAGCGCCCCAGGAAGAAGATTCCTGCCAAGGTGATGTGGTATGCTCCTATAATACCACGGTTGAAACGTTTGTTCCAAAACAAAGAGCCTGCCAAGGCGATGCGACGGCACAGAGAGGACTGTAAGAAAGACGGAAAGTTGAGAGTACCCGCTGACGGGTTGCAATGGAGAAAAATCGAAAGAAAGTACAGGAAGGAGTTTGCAGATAACGCAAGGAACATATGGTTTGGTCTAAGCGGAGATGGCATTAATCCTTTTGGGGAGCAGAGCAGCAACCATAGTACCTGGCCTGTGACTCTATGTTTGTATAACCTTCCTCCTTGGTTGTGCATGAAGTGGAAGTTCATTATGATGCCAGTGCTCATCCAAGGCCCTAAGCAACCCGGCAACGACATCGATGTGTACCTAAGGCCATTAGTTGAAGAACTCTTACAACTGTGGAATGGAACAGGTGTAGGTGCGTGGGATGAGCACATGGGGGAAGAATTTGACCTAAAGGTGTTGCTGTTCGTGACCATCAATGATTGGCTAATTATAAGAAGAATGTGTACCTGGGACATCGTCAATTTCTTCCAAGCAGGCATCCCGTAAGAAAGAAAGGCAAGAATTTCAAAGGTGAGGCGGATCACCGGACGAAGCCTCGCCACCGTACTGGTGCTGATGTACATGATATGGTCAAGGATTTGAAGGTGGTCTTTGGAAAGGGACCTGGTGGACAACCTGTTCCGAATGATATTGATGAACGCGCACCCATGTGGAAGAAGAAATCTATATTTTGTGACCTGCCCTATTGGAAAGACCTAGAGGTCCGCTCCGCAATCGACGTGATGCACTTAACGAAGAATCTTTGTGTGATCCTGCTTGGCTTCTTTGGCGTGTATGGGAAGACAAAAAATACACCTGAGGCACGGGAGGACCAGCAATGTATGCACGGAAAATACGGCATACATCAGGGTCATGCAAGCTACGCTCTTACCAAAGAAGAGAAGGAAATCTTCTTTGAATGCCTGCTCAGTATTAAGGTACTGTCTGGCTTCTCGTCGAATATAAAGGGAATAATAAACATGGTAGAGAAAAAGTTCCAGAACCTAAAGTCTCATGACTGCCACATGATTGTGACGCAACTGCTTCCAGTTGCATTGAGGGGGCTTCTACCAGAAAACGTTCGATTAGCCATAGTGAAGCTATGTGCATTCCTCAATGCAATCTCTCAGAAGGTAATCGATCCAGAAATCATACCAAGGTTAGAGAATGATTTGGTGCAATGTCTTGTCAGTTTCGAGTTGGTGTTCCCACCATCCTTCTTCAACATCATGACGCACGTCCTAGTTCACCTATGTGAAGAGATTAACGTTTTGGGTCCTTTATTTCTACACAATATGTTCCCCTTTGAGAGGTTCATGGGAGTCTTAAAGAAATATGTTCATAACCATGCTAGGCCAGAAGGAAGCATCTCCAAGGGCCATGAAAATGAGGAGGTCATTGAGTTTTTTATTGACTTTATTCCTGACCTTAAGCCGATTGGTGTTCCTGAATCGCGGCATAAGGGCAGACTGGATGGAAAAGGCACGCTAGGAGGGGAACAAATAATATGCATGGACGGACATTCTCTCACTGAAGCACACTACATAGTTCTACAGAATTCCGCCTTGGTGGCTCCGTATATGGATGAACACAAGAATTTGCTACGCTCCAAACACCCAGAGCGGTCTGATGACTGGATTACACGTGAACAAACCAGGAGTTTCGCCAGCTAGTTGCAGACATGTACCATGCATGACGCCTCTATTGAAGATGACCTGTACTTGTTGTCCCAGTTACCATCTTCGAATATAATGACTTTCAAAGGGTACGAGATAAATGGTAATACATTTTACACGATCGCCCAAGATAAGAAGAGCACCAACCAAAACAGTGGTGTCCGCTTTGATGCAGAAATCAAGACGGGAAAGGAAACAATCTTGCGTATGCAGACGAACCATTTGTCCCATCCAATGATGTGGCACAAGTTTTCTATGTAAAGGACATGTCTACCAAGCCGAGAAAAAGAAAAGATAAGGAAGCGAATGCATCGTACGATGAGCCAAAGCGGCACATGGTTCTTTCTGGGAAGAGAAACATTGTGGGCGTGGATGACAAGACAGACATGTCAGGAGATTATGAAAAGTTTGATGAAATTGCTCCATTCACAGTGAATATTGACCCGGGCATGCAGTTAAATGATGAAGATTTTCCATGGCTACGGCGCAAAGGGACACACGCAAAGAAAAAGTTTCACACCCAAAGATCTGGGATGTGATCGGCTTCATTATCATCACTTTCTTCTGTGTTTCACACCCAGGAGGGAATCTCTGTAATAGTTAGGGTAGCTAGTTATGTGTTTTGGCATTTGAAACGCGAAGAAATTTTATGTGCAAGCAAATTCTTTCATGCATTTACTGATTTTTTCAGTTAAATGACCCTAAAATTGAAAAGCATTTCAAATGGACTCAGAAAAGGTTGAAAGTTGGCATGGTATCATAATTTCATCCACATAGCATGTGCAAAAAAGTAGAGAGGGTTACCGCAAAAATTGGATGCACTTCGTGTACAAAATGGACAATCTATTTCGAAGTATCAGAGTTTCGGACAAAAACTCATCCGTTACAAAGGCATTTCATTTTTTAAATAACCTAGGCATTACCAAATTGAATATAATGATAAAACACACTAATATTAAACATATGAAAAAAGAATCACTGAAAACTCTATTTTCAAAGTTAAGTTATTCACAAACTAGTGATTCACACAAATTTCAAATAATTCAAAATTTAAACTATTCAAATTTGTATACTACCGGTACTAACACAAAGTTTGTAAATTTTTTGTACCTAAAGCAAAAATATTCACAAAGAAACTCTAAATACAGCAAAAAACAACTCAAAAATAAATAAAACAAAAATAAATAAAGGAAAAAAAAGAAAAAAAGGCCACCTACTGGGCCACAGCGGCCTGCATACGACTAGAAACCCAAATTCTAGTGGGCCAGAATGTAGGCCCGCTAGCCCAGTAGGCCCAAGAGGGCATCGCAGCAGAGGTAGGCCCAGAAGGCCTGCTTAAGAGAGGAGCTCAAGACAGCAGCGACGGCAGGGCTTATAAGCAGGTGCGAGTGCCCCTCGGCTAGCGAGGTGGGACTAAAATTCTGCGGCCCTTGCCTGGCAGCGCACACCCTTTAGTACCGGGTCGTGGCTCCAACCGGTACTAAAGGGGGGCCTTTAGTACCGGTTGGTGCCACGACCCGGTACTAAACGGGGTGCGGTTCCCGCCGCTTCGCCTGGCCAAAACAGACCTTTAGTACCGGTTGATGGCTCCAACCGGTACTAAAGGTGTCCTTATATAAGAAAACACTTCGAAAAATTTCAGTTTCTCATCTCCCACTTCTCTCTGCCGCCGCCCCGTCCCGCACCGTCGCCGCCCCTGTCGTGCCGTCCCCGTCGACTCCGCGACGCCCCCGTCCTCGTCGCATCATCCCCCTCGACTCTGCGGCGCCCCCGTTGCCGGCCTGCCCGGTCGCCGCACCGGCCCGTCACCGTCCCCTCGCCTCGCCGCCGTCGCCTTGGATCGCGCCCTCGCCTCGCCGTCGCCTCGACCTCGCCCGCGCGCGCTATGAGCCCCTCCCTCGGCCCCTCTCCTCCCTCCAATCGATCAAAACCACCGCGCGCCGACGCCGGCCGTAGCGCACACACACGCGCGAGCGCACACACACACACACACTACATGCACACACACACACACACACACACACACAAACACACACACACACACTACACGCGCACACACATACAATTTTTCTGTTTTTAGTTTTTTCTGTTTTTCTATTTTTCATACAAAGTTTTAGATGAAATAATTAATTAGATTAGATTAATGTCAAATAGTATATAGAAATGTTAGTTATAATATATATAATGTCAACGGGTTTTTTCTGTTTTTTATACAAATGTTATAGAAATTTTAGTTATATAGAAATGTTAGAAATTTTGGAAATGTTAGTTTTAGCTAGATGAATTAGATTAATTTCAAATTGTTAGACGATGATCGATGTTTTTTCTCTGTTTCTTATATTTATAGTTATAAAATTTAGAATTTGCATATATGAAATCACAATCCATCATTTAAAAAATGTTACTTTACTTTTGCGGCATATAGTATTTGTTGTCTACGATGACCGGCCCGCATCCTCGCCGTCGACCCGTTCGTGACGACGTCCTGCTTCAGAGGACCCATGTCCGGGACTGGGCTCCGCCGGGCTGGCACTGGGAGGTGCTACCTTCAGGGGCGCGACGCTTAGTGAGGAACCCGGCCCCGGGTCCCATCGTCGACCCTCATCTCCTTTGGTGGCGTTCGCGTGGGCCACTTTCGGTGCGGAGGGAGCCGGCCCCGCCGGAGGTGGTACGTCATCGTGTCAGGGAGTAGGACGATCACGTCCATAGCTACATGGCTGCTATGGACGTCAGGTTCTCCAATACCTGGCAGGTTCTTTGGGGAGATCACCCGAGCTATGATCCAGTGATGGTTCCTTCACTTTGTTTGTCCACCGCCTAGATTACTCTCTAGTATTCGATCTTTATTAGCTAGCTAGCTAGCTAGTGATGTATTCGATATATAATATTCGAGATGATTTATTCGAGATTATATATATTATTCGAGACGATGTATTCGAGATTATGTCTATTATTCGAGACGACGTATTCGAGATTATATTCGATGATGCTTATTATGTACTATGATAGATTCAGTTTTTCCTTATAAATTAATTGCATCCATGCATTGTAATTTGAATATATTTCTTTTGGATTAGTTAAACAAAACCTATGGCGGACAATACCGGCAGAGAGGGAGAAGAGGCCCTGTTCAATATCATATGCAATCCTCGTGGGCCAAATGATGATCAGAATGAAGAATATTATGACGGCTCCGAATATCTAAACTACACCGGGGAGGGTGATATGATATTCGATCGCGACGACCGAATTGATGAAGTCATGAACTATGAACATGACGAAGAAAATGTTGATCTTGAAACAACAAAGACCGGCGAGGTATATATATTTATATACGTAGGCATCTGGTGATCATCACATGTTTTAAATGACTTGAAGATATATTAACGAATTGATCTTTCTTCTTTCAGCCATCCGGATTGAGCAAATCTTCAGGCAACAGGAAACGAGGCCCGAACAAAAAGTTGAAGGAGGGCGTAAAGTACAATATCGAGGCCATCAAACCTAATGGCGAACCATTAGCGCCTAAGAAGATTGCGGACAAGTTCATTCGTTAGTGCGGAGTTCTTGTGAAGGACCAACTCCCGATCTCCCTTCAAGAATGGAGAGAGCCAGCAAAGCCACGTCCAGGAGTTACTTTTGTCGACGACAGACAAAAACTTCTGCTTTGGGAAA
>NC_041384.1:761299613-761308184 GCF_002162155.2 Triticum dicoccoides
AATCCTCGTGGGCCAAATGATGATCAGAATGAAGAATATTATGACGGCTCCGAATATCTAAACTACACCGGGGAGGGTGATATGATATTCGATCGCGACGACCGAATTGATGAAGTCATGAACTATGAACATGACGAAGAAAATGTTGATCTTGAAACAACAAAGACCGGCGAGGTATATATATTTATATAAGTAGGCATCTGGTGATCATCACATGTTTTAAATGACTTGAAGATATATTAACGAATTGATCTTTCTTCTTTCAGCCATCCGGATTGAGCAAATCTTCAGGCAACAGGAAACGAGGCCCGAACAAAAAGTTGAAGGAGGGCGTAAAGTACAATATCGAGGCCATCAAACCTAATGGCGAACCATTAGCGCCTAAGAAGATTGCGGACAAGTTCATTCGTTAGTGCGGAGTTCTTGTGAAGGACCAACTCCCGATCTCCCTTCAAGAATGGAGAGAGCCAGCAAAGCCACGTCCAGGAGTTACTTTTGTCGACGACAGACAAAAACTTCTGCTTTGGGAAATGCTCATGGAACATTTCACCCTACCAGATCATTTCACAGATGCAGATATGGAGAAAGTCAAGGACGCTGCTCTTAGGAAGATGGCGGTTGCATTCAATAACCACAAGATTCGTGAATGGGCCAAGTACGTCAAGGGAGGAAGGAAGACTCCAGTATTTGAGGGAACACTAGAGAAGCAAAGTGCTCATTGGGACGATTTCGTGAAATTCAAGGATTCAGAATTATCTAAGGAATGATCGAGAATAAACAAGGCCAATGCCACAAAAAAAGATAAGTTCCATAAGCTGGGGCCAGGTGGCTATGCGGTGGGAATGCCTAAGTGGGATAAGTCTGAGAAAGAGATGGAGGATGTAGGTGTCACTCCAGAAACATTGAGCTGGCCCCCAGGTGCAGGACTTGGTTCTATGCGCATGGGGGGGAGTTGGACCTGAAGACAGACAAAGTTTCGAAGAAGGCATGTCTGGACGGAGCCGAAGATAAGCTACTTGTTGCAATAGAATAGGCTCGATCGGGGGTGTTCGAGCCCAACAGAGAGAACGATGAGATTACGCGTGCCCTGGGAAATCCTGAACACCCAGGAAGAACACGAGGCATGGGCTCTATTCCATGGTATGAGGGGTTTTCGGACTGGAACATCGACTATAGAACCCGTGCGAGTAAGAAGATTGCGGAGGAGAAGAAGAGGAAGATGGAGGAGGAGCAGAGGAAGCTAGACTATGAACGCCTTCAAGGCCTAGAATCAGCGCACGCGGACTTGGCGGTCAAATCCCAGCGGCAGCAGGAGCAGATCGACTCACTTAGCCAGCAAAGGGGGTCTCAGCAGCTAGCGGATGATCCACCATTGGATAGCACCGTCCCATCCATGCCGAGAAGCAGCGTGGGTTCCGCCCCGGGCGATGCATTGCTGGATAGCTACCCAGTGGATGACATCATGGAGAACACTAACTGCGAGCTACACTTCAAAATGAAGAACATATCCATGAAGGTGGCGGACGCCCTTGCTTTTACAAATCCCCCCGAGGCAACCTTCCATTGCAACCAAATTCCAGCGGGCTATGCTCGTGTCTTGGTTGATGAGGTGGTGGACCAATATTCGGGGCTAGAGCTTGACATTCCTGGAGGTGACGATGAGCACACACTGAGAGAGGCCAACCATCATATCATCCTATGGAGAAAGGATTGCATCATCTTTTGAAGGCCACCGACACCGCGTCATCCGACTCCTCGTCGAAGTCCGCCACCGAGTCAGCAGACTCCCGCTCCTCCAAGTCCACCAACGCGTCAGGACACTCGTCCTCCAAGTCCGGCACAGCTTCAGGCCACTCTTCCTCCTCCAAGTCTGGCAAGGCGTCAGGCCACTCCTCCTCCAAGTCCGGCACAACTTCAGGCCACTCCTCCTCTAAGTCCGGCATAGCTTCAGGCCCCTCCTCCTCCTCCAACTCAGCCACGTCAGCCGTCTTCGCTACCTCAGCAATCACGGAAGAGAGCCGCCTCAGCTATGGTGCGTAGTGGTACAAGTCGAGGTAGTACTGGAGGTACAGGAGGAGGCAAGCGATTTCAATATGGTCCAAGCCTCGCGCCTCTTCCGCAGAGGCCTTACAACAAGTCCGAGGAGGAAAACGTAGCCATATCAAAGGCCGAGGTGGAAGCCCGTTTTGCACCAAAACTGCCACCACCGCCAAGGGAGAAAGTGCCTGTGGAAAAGATTGACCACTTCATTCGTATGGCTAGAGCACCAGCTCCCAAGCCTGTTGACACAGACTATGAGCGCCACATCAAGAAGTTAAATCGAGCACGTCTACAGAAAGAGGCGAGCTCAAGCTCGAGAAAATCAGCTGGCAAAAGGAGCGGTAAAACCGTTCCCCAGCTGCGAGAACAGGTGGCGCAATCAATCCCCCCGCTTGTTGTGCCAACAACACATGAGAGTAGTCGCGCCCAATATTATTGTGGGCAAACCGTTAACGTTCCCGGGCTGGGCGATGTGGTAATAACCGAGAAGCATATTGAGCAGGCTGAAACGCTCATGATCACTGTTGGACAACTCCTCGATATCGAGCCCATTTCTCCGGCTAGAGAGGAGGAAATAAAACGGAAATATGTCTAGGGCCAACCTTTGGTCGAGCCAGACGAGGTCAAGAACCTCCCAACGAGAATGTATGAATTGCATCAATGGTACATGGACATTACCAAGATTTTCAATCGAGAGTCCCTCATGGTGAATGTCAAGAAGGATCATTACTACCATGAGAAAGCTGTGACCGTTGAGTATTCAAAACTATTTCAGCTATACAATCAAGACGCACTCGACAAATCTATCGTCAGTTGCTATTGTCTGTAAGTGATTTCTTTCTATAATTTAAGTCTCAAGCTAGCTGTAGTGATCATTTTGATCAATCATTACCTGTAATTATCCTCACTATATTCTTTTCTGTGGTATTATGCAGGATGAAGATTTATGAAATAAAAAAAGGTGGACGCTATGGCATTGGGTTCCTTGACCCAAATACCATTAATGAATATACATGGAAATTAGATCCATATTATGAAAAAAGTGTAGAGGAAGGCATGCTAGAGTTCTTCAAGTGCCTCAAATACAATGAAGATATACTACTTCCTTACAACTTCAAGTGAGTCACACTGTCTTGTAATACAAATTCTGTTTTTGCCTACTACCTAGCTACATGTTTTTGCTTACATATACCCGCTTAATTAAGACATGCAAACGTGTGTGCATGCAGATTTCACTGATCTTGTTAATCATTAAAGTTGATGAAGGAACAGTTGAAGTACTAGACTCACTACTTAAGAAAGCAAGTGACTACACCATAGTGAAGGGGATAGTCAACAGGTAATTTCAATCATTATTAACTATATCTCGGCGTATTTAATTAGTTCATCATTTCCTGTAACAACTACTTAATAACCCATTTATTCATATTCTTTGTCGGCGGGCAGGGCTTGGGCAAAGTTCATCAGGGCCACTCCAGGCTCGTGGAAACAAAATTTGAAATGGTATCGACCCCAGGTAAGTAATTAAGTAGTACTAGCTAGCTGCCATCTCTTTAATTATCATGCTTGATTAATTATTATCTGATCAAATTCCATTCTCGTAAAGGCCCTGAAGCAGGCGCCGGGGAATAATTTGTGTGCATACTACATTTGCGAGAACATTCGCATGATGGCGTCCGAAAGGAGCAGATCTCAAAGACAGGAGTGGGTACGTTTGTCAGAACACTATTCACAATTTTTACACCATTATCGATATCTTGTCACACAACTAATACACATGCATATTGATCTTCTTCTTAACAGTTCAAAGAGGTGCGGGAGAAGCTCCTAACAGAGGACCGCATAGAAGCAATTCAAGAGGAAATAGCGGGATTTTTGCTCGACCAGGTCATAGATCTCAAAGGAGAATACTATTACCCGCTACCGCCCCCATGAACCACTTCCAATTGTTATCGTGCTCCGAAGGCACCAATTAGGCTAATGCCATTGGCTCCGAAGGCACCAATTAGGAGAAATTGTATATGTATATATTATGATCGGTTCTACTAGAAATTCTATTTATATATATGCATAACGTGTACAATATGTAGTATCGTAAAATACTAGCAAACGGAAAAGAATTAAATGGAAAACACAAAATTAAATGAAAAATAAATCATAAACCCAAAACCCCCCAACCTTTTAATACCGGTTGGTGACACCAACCAGTACTAAAGGGCTCCCTGCCCCCGAAGCTGGCTCGTGCCACGTGGTTGCCTTTAGCACCAGTTCGTGCTGAACCGGTACTAAAAGGGGGGGGCTTTAGTGCCTACACTTTAGCGCCGGTTACCAAACTGGCACTAAAGGGCCTTACGAACCAGTGCTATTGCCCGGTTCTGCACTAGTGGTTCCCAGTGCTTGTTTCTGTTTTCCCTTGTTTTTTAGCTTCGTAGAAAAGGAATACTAAATGGAGTCCAAACGGAATAAAACTTTCACGATGATTTTTCTTTGACCATAAGACACCCAGGGACTTGGATTGCAAATCGGAAGAGCCATGAGGCAGAGGCAAGGGTGGAGGGCACCCTAGGGGGCGTGCTCCCTACCTTGTGGGCCACTCGTGACCCCCCTGACTTAGATCTTTCTCCTATATATTCACATATATTCCAAAACCCTCATAAGCTTCCACGCAAAAACTTTTCCACCGCCGCAACCTTCTGTTCCTGTGAGATCCCATCTTGGGGCCTTTTCTGGCATCATGTTGGAGGGGGATTCGATCAGGGAGGGCATCTACATCAATGCTATTGCCCTTCCGATGAAGTGTGTGAGTAGTTTACCACAGACCTATGGGTCCATAGCTAGTAGCTAGATGTCTTCTTCTCTCTCTTTGATTCTAAAAACCATGTTCTCCTCGATTTTCTTGGAGATCTATCTGATGTAATCTTCTTTTGAAGTGTGTTTGTCGAGATCCGATGAATTTTGGAATTATGATCAGCTTATCAATGAAGATTATTTGAATCTTCTCTGAATTCTTATATGCATGATTTGATATCTTTGTATTTCTCTTCGAATTATCTGTTTGGTTTGGCCAACTAGATTGGTTTTTCTTGCAATGGGACAGGTGCTTAGCTTTGGGTTTAATCTTGCGGTGTCCTCACCCAGTGACAAAGTAGGGGTAGCGAGGCACGTATTGTATTGTTGCCATCGAGGATAAAAAGATGGGGTTTTCATCATATTGCTTGAGTTTATTCCTCTACATCATGTCATCTTACTTAAAGCGTTACTCTGTTCTTTATGAACTTAATACACTAGATGAAGACATGAGTTGGTCGATGTGTGGAGTAATAGTAGTAGATGCAGGCAGGAGTTGGTCTACTTGACATGGACGTGATTCCTATATTGCATAATCATTGCCTTGGATAACGTCACAACTTTGCGCTTTTCTGTAAATTGCTTGACAAAAATGTGTTCACCACCATATTATGTGCCTTCAAGAGAGAAGCCTCTAGTAAAACGTATGGCCCCCGAGTCTATTTTCCATCATATTAGTTTTCGATCTACTATTTTGCAATATTTTATTTTCAGATATATAAACCAAAAAACCCAAAAATATTTTATCTTTTGTTTATTTTTATTTATCTCTATCAGATCTTAAGTTTGCAAGTGACTGTGAAGGGATTGACAACCCCTATATCGTGTTGGGTGTAAGTGTTTGATTATTTGTGTAGGTGCATCTACTGGGGACTTGCGCATTTCTCCTACTGTATATATACCTTGGTTCTTAACTGAGAGAAATACTCATCTCTACTGTGCTGCATCACACTTTCCTATTCAAGGGAAAAACCAACGCAAGCTCAAGAAGTAGCAGGAAGAATTTTTGGCACAGTTGCCAGGGAGATCTACGGCAAGCCTACCAAGTACCCATCATAAACTCTAATCTCTTGCATTACATTATTTGCCATTCGCCTCTTGTTTTCTTCTCCCCCACTTCTAAAACGATTTTTGAAAAGATTTGCCCTTTTCTGCCCCTTCTTCCGTTCGTCTTCTCGTTTGCTTTTTTTTGCTCATGTGTTACATTGCTTGCTTTGTCACGATGGCTCAAGAGAATACCAAATTGTGTGACTTTTCCAGTACTAATAATAATGGTTTTTTTAGTAGTCCGATTGCTCCCGCCACTAGTGTGGAATCTTATGAAATTAATGTTGTTTTGCTGAATCTTGTTATGAAAGATCAATTTTCCGGCCTTCCTAGTGAAGATGATGCATCCCATATAAATAATTTCATTGAATTATGTGATATGAAAAAGAAGAAATATGTGGATAATGGTATTGTTAAATTGAAGCTATTTCCGTTCTCACTTTGAGATCGTGCTAAAACTTGGTTTTCGTATTTGCCTAAAAAATAGTATTGATTCATGGAATAAGTGTAAAGATGCTTTTATTTCAAAGTATTTTCCTCCCGCTAAGATCATCTCTCTTAGGAACAATATTATGAATTTTAAGCAACTTGATCATGAACATGTTTCACAATCTTGGGAGAGGATGAAATTGATGATACAAAATTGCCCTACTCATGGTTTAAATTTGTGGATGATATAAAATTTTTTATGCCAGATTGAATTTTGCTTCTAGAAATATTTTAGATTCGGCCGTAGGAGGTACTTTTATGGAAATTACTTTAGGAGAAGCTACTAAACTCCTAAATGATATTAATGTTAATTATTCTCAATGGCATACCTAAAGATCTTCCACTAGTAAAAAAGTGCATGCGATTGAAGACATTAATGTTTTGAGTGGAAAGATGGATGAACTTATGAAATTGTTTGCTAGCAAGAGTGCTTCTATTGATCCTTATGATATGCCTTTGTCCACTTTGATTGAGAATAATAATGAATCTATGTATGTGAATTTTGTTTGTAGGAACAATTTTGGTAAAAACGGGTATAGAGGTAATTTTAATCCTAGGCCGTTCCCTAGTAATTCCTCTAAAAATTATGGTAATTCCTAAAAAAATCTTATGGAAATTATAATAAGATGCCCTCTGACATTGAGAGTAGTATTAGAGAATTTATGAGCTCGCAAAAGAATTTCAATGGTATGGTTGAGAAAAAATTGGTTTAGATTGATGATTTGACTAGGAATGTGGACAGAATTTCTCTTAAGATTGATTCTTTTAAAATTATATCTGTTCCACCCAAGCATGATATTAATGAGTCTCTTAAAGCCATGAGAATTTCCATTGATGAATGTAAAGAAAGAACTGCTAGGATGTGTGCTAAGCGAGATTGGTTTGTAAAAGCGTGTTCTTCTAGTTTTTGGGAAAATAATGATGAAGATCTTAAAGTGATTGATATGAATCCTACTGAATCTTTGTTTTCTAAAATAAATCTTGATAAAGATGGGACAGGAGATGAGTCAACTTTAGCTATAAGGTGTCCCAATGATTCGGAGTTTATAGATCTTGATGCAAAAATTGATAAAAGTGGGATTGGAGAGGTCAAAACTTTAAGTAGTGATGAACCCACTATTTTGTATTTCAAGGAATTTAATTATGATAATTGTTCTTTAATAGATTGTATTTCCTTGTTGCAATCCATGTTGAATTCTCCTCATGCTTGTAATCAAAATAAATCTTTTAGTAGACATATCGTTGATGCTATGATGAAATTTTTTGAGGAAAAACTTGAGTTGGAAGTTTCTATCCCTAGAAAGCTCTATGATGAGTGGGAACCTACTATTAAGATTGAGATTAAATACTATGAGTGCCATGCTTTGTGTGATTTCGGTGCTAGCGTTTCCATGATTCCAAAAACTTTATGTGATGTGTTAGGTTTTCATGAATTTGATGATTCTTCTTTAAATTTGCATCTTGCAGATTCCACTATTAAGAAACCTATGGGAATAATTAATGATGTTCTTATTGCCGCAAATAGGAATTATGTGCCTACGGATTTCATTGTTCTTGATATAGATTGCAATCCTACATGTCATATTATTCTTGGTAGACCTTTCCTTAGAACGATTGGTGCAATTATTGATCTGAAAGAAGGAAACATTAGATTTCAACTTCCGTGAAGGAGGGCATGGAACACTTTCCTAGACATAAAGAAGTTGCCATATGAATCTATTACGACAGCTACTTATGCATTGGATACCAAAGATGACAATACTTAGGACTATGTTTTTGTGCCAAGCTAGGGGCGTTAAACAATAGCGCTTGTTGGGAGGCAACCCAATTTTATTTTTGTTCTAGTTTTTTTGTTATGTTTTCCAATAAATAATTCATCTAGCCTCTGGTTAGATGTGTTTTTGTGTTTTAGTTAGTGTTTGTGCCAAGTAAGACCTTTGGGATGGCTTACGGTGATAGTTGATTTGATCTTGCTGAAAAATAGAAACTTTCACTCCTAGGAAAATAATTCTTATGTTTAACAGAAGCGTGATAAAATATTGGTTCTTTTTGAAAAAGATTAATATACAAATGTCCCTCTCCTAATGTTCAGAATTTTTGGAGTTACAGAAGTATTCGAGAGTTACAAATTGCTATAGACTGTTCTGT
>NC_041384.1:761308542-761349610 GCF_002162155.2 Triticum dicoccoides
TATTCATGAATATAAATAAAGAATGCGTTCTCAATAGTACAAAAAGTGGTGTTTTTATTTTCTTATACTAACGGATCTCATGAGATTTTCTATTGAGTTTTGTGTTGTGAAGTTTTCAAGTTTTGGGTAAAGATTTGATGGACTATGGAATAAGGAGTGGCAAGAGCCTAAGCATGGGGATGCCCAAGGCACCCCAAGGTAATATTCAAGGATAACAAAGAGCCTAAGCTTGGGGATGCCCCGGAAGGCATCCCCTCTTTCGTCTTCGTTTATTGGTACTGTTACATGAGGCTATATTTTTATTCACCACATGATATGTGTTTTGCTTGGAGCGTCTTATATGATGAGCCTTTGCTTTTTAGTTTGCTACAATCATCCTTGATGTACACACCTTTTGAGAGGGACACGCATGAATCGTGATTTATTAGAATACTCTATGTGGTTCACTTATATCTTTTGAGCTAGGCAATTTTGCTCTAGTGCTTCACTTATATATTTTTAGAGCACGATGGTGGTTTTATTTTGTACAAATTATTGAACTCTCATGCTTCACTTATATGATTTTGAGAGTCTCTTTAAACAACATGGTAATTTTCTTTGGTTATGAATTTACTCATAATATGATAGGCATCCAAGAGGGATATAATAAAAACTTTCATATAATGTGCATTGAATACTATCAGAAGTTTGATTCCTTATGATTATTTTGAGATGTAGAGATGGTGATATTAGAGTCATGCTAGTCAGTAATTGTGAATTTGGGATATAATTGTGTTAAAGTTTGTGATTCCCGTAGCATACATGTATGGTGAACCGTGATGTGATGAAGTCAGAGCATGATTTATTTATTTATTGTCTTCCTTATGAGTGGCGGTCAGGGACAAGAAATGGTCTTTTCCTACCAATATATCCCCCTAGGAGCATGCGTGTAGTACTTTGTTTTGATGACTAATAGATTGTTGCAATAAGTATGTGAGTTCTTGAGACGTGGCCAACGTATCTATAATTTTTGATTGTTCCAAGTGTCGGGGGGCTGATCCACGAACACCTATGGGACCGGCGGACCGAGTCCCTTTCGGTTCGGCGGGGGCGGAGGTCGTGCAAAGAGCGGATTGAGGCGAAGCACACGAGCAGTTTACCCAGGTTCGGGCCGCACGGATGCGTAAAACCCTACTCTTGCTTTGTGGTTTGTATTGAGTTCTTGCTCGGGAGCGTGGAGTGCTACAGTACACACCACCAGCTAGCGAGACCGAGCGTGAGTGTTCTCCGAACTAGATAACCCCCTCTACGTTGCGTACGGGCCTCCTTTTATATGCTCAAGGGGTTACCGACAGGTGGCAACGGAGACGAAGGGTAAAACTGGAAAGGTGCTGCGGTAGGTACAGCTTCGTGCTACAGTGTATCATACCTAACCCTGACGGCAGGGGACAAGGGCATTAAATGCCCGTCTGTGTCGCCTAAACAGTGCAAAAGGGACCGTCAGGGACGCCACCGCTCGCCACGATGGCGATCTTGTCAGCTCCGCTTGCCACCGCGCACCGCAGGCTGCACAGCCTCCCGCCACGTACGCCTGGAAGGGTCCCAGAGCGACACGTTGGTGGATGTGCTGGAGCGCGGGCACAGAGTGGTGGCTTGCCGCGGCAAACGCCTTGCCGCGGTCGTTGTCTTGTCGCGTCCGGGAGCTTGTCGCTCACCGGGCCTTGCCGGGACGCGTGGCGCGCCGCGGCAAGTTCCTTGAGATGCCTTGGGTGGCCTTCCCGGCAAGCTCCTCTTGCCGGGGTCTTGAAGTGCCTTGGTTGGCCTTCCCGGCAAGCTCCTCTTGCTGGGGTCTTGACTTGGATACTTTGTTCTTGAACGGCTCCAAAGGAACCACGGAGGACCTTGGCGGTCACCCGGCAAGCCTTGCCGTGGGATGCTGCGACTGCCCGTGCACAAGTTCGGGATACTAGGGTACCCCTACTCTAGTCCACCGACAGGAGCCCCCGGGCCTGGGCCATACACGGTGCCGAGCGCTGTTGGGCCAGGCCCAAAACAGGGCACATGCATGCGCGGCCTAGGTTACGCCGTATATTTCTTCGTATCCACCGCGCCCTCCCCGAACGGCACGCCTTGAATGCGGCATCGTGGGAGGGATCGTGGGTGGTTACTTTATTCGGAAATGCGGAACGTTCGCCCCCTCCCTCTTTATAAGCAGGGGAAACAGGGGCAGTTCGCCCATTCGCCCGTTGCTGCTTTGAATCTCAGAAATCTCCGCCGCTCCCTCGTCTTCCCAAAGCCTAAAGAGAGAGAGCAGTGCTCCGCCCCCCATCGCCACCAGCACCACCAACGCGGTCGACCTCCTCCACCTCTTCTGCCATGGCTCCAAAAGCCGACAAGGGGAAGGTCGTGAAGTCGACCAAGGCGCAGCGGCTTGCGGCGCTGCGGAAGGAGCGGGCCGTCTTCCCCCCCCCCCCAAGCTTGCCGCGAAGGAGCTGAGGGAGAACTACTACCTCTTCTGGTCGGCGGAGACACGAGTGCATCCGCGCACGAAGGTACTCCCCGCCGCCGCTTGGAAGAAGGCTCCAAATGGATACCCTTTCTTCTCTTTGTTCTTCTACTGCGGGCTCTGCCCGCCTTTCTCTGAATTCTTCTGCGACATCATGAATACCTATGGATTCCACCTCCTCGACTTCACCCCCAATGCCGTTCTGACCATGGCAGTTTTCGCACATCTTTGTGAAAACTTTGTCGGAGTCCATCCCAACGTAGCCCTCTTTCGCCACTTCTTCATACCCCGAGTAGAGAGAGGAGAGCCTCTATCCGGCGAATCGCCTGGATCTCAAGGGCCGGCAAGAAGGAAACTTATCTGGAGGGAGAATTCCGCGGCAAGTGGGAGGAGTGGAGGGCAGACTGGTGCTGGATTGACGAGGAGAACCCGCAGCCATTCACCGCCCGGCGCCAAACCCCAGTAGCACGCGGCAGCGATTGGAGTGACGTGGCCCCGGAAGACGACAGGCTGAAGATTGCTGTCATTCGGATCCTGCGCCTTAGGCTTGCCGGGCTCACTATAGGCGCCGTTGGCGCAGATTTTCTTCGCCGCCGCATCGCCCCCTACAGGAACGGGGGAGACCCACTTGGGAGTTCAAGAATGCGGCGGATATCATGAGGCTGCAGCCGGGCCTCAACTACAACTTTACTGTTCTGGAGCTCAACGCGATGCTCCAAGAACTGTTCAAGTATGACCCCCAACATCCCGAAGTGTTCAGGTTGCCGGGGGGTGTCGTTCCGTTGTGCAACAATTCCTCGCTCGACCGCATCCGTGAAATGATGCCGGAGTGCGACTCGCATGGAATTGTGCCAACTTGGCAGGAGCCTGCAGACGACGTCGTGCATCAGTTCTTCGATGACTTGGTAGAAGTGGTGATCCGCCCCGACGAGAAGGACGGCCTCACCCGCAACACCACCGATGCGGAGATGGCACTCATCGCCACCAGGCTGGAGGAGGCGGCGGCAGCCGCAGCCGCGGGCGAGTTTGGATTTACCGTGGAGGAGGCAGATGCAGCAGAGGCGGCAAGCCGTGCCGAGCAAAGGGAGCCTGCCGGCGAGAAAGAGCTTGCCGGGCAGAACGTTGAGTCGAGCGAGCCCGCCAAGGATACGAGCGGCTCGCTGGAAATCAACTCGTCTTCCACTTCATCTTCAGACAGCTCGAGCCTCCATCCCCACCAAGAAGGCGTCTCCGCAAGGCCGGTGATGTGGCGGAGCGGCAAGCGGGTCAACAGTCGCCGCGCCGCGTGACACGCTCCACCACGGCAAACACCGTTGCCGCGGGAGCGCCTCATGCTGCGACGGCAACTGGAGCGGGATCTAGCCGGACCACCGCTTCAGTTCCTGCCGCTGCTCACGCCGCGCCAGCAGCTGGAGCGGGGTCGTCTCAGACCACCGCCACTGCTCCCGCCAAGCGGCCAAGGGAAGCTTCTCCTCCGCCTCCTCGCGCCGGGTGCGCGCCGGACTTCGACTTCTCCGTGTTCAGCTCCGACGAGGAAGAAGAAGAAGAGTAAGCTTCTCTTGCTGTACTTGTAGTTCTTCAATTCTTGCTGTTTGTCTTGTATCTCATTTGCTTTACTCTGAACTTGTTCCTCTTCAGGACTCTGGCCCAGAGAGCGGCAAAGAGAGCTAAGGTCCCGGTGATCGTCATCGAGGACGAGCCCACTGCGACAGCAGGTGGCGCGCCCGAGACAACCTTGCCGGACCCGGCGACTTTTCTCCAGAGCAGCCCCCAGCGTAAGTGTATGATTTACTTTCCGCTGCGAGGCCGCATGGGTACTTGTCTTTGCTGATATCTGCTTGTTGATTTGTGTAGGAGCCGAGCAGCCCCACCAGGAGCCAAGGGAGAGTCCTCCGGCGAGAGAGGGCTTTCCGGTAAGGGAGAAGTCTCTGGCAAGGGAGGGTTCTCCGGCAAGGGACAGCGCCAGCGGCCCTCCGACGGCGGAGAACCTGACTGCAGAAACTGGCACAGGCAATCCTTTTGCTGCAAAACTTCCCTTGGGTCCTTCTTCTCTTGATCTTCCTGGGTTTTTGCTGGATTTTACTTGACTCTTCTCGCCTTGCCGGCTGTCAGACCCATCTGCTGCGGAGCAGATGGAGACCGAGGTCGCCGCCGAAGAAACAGCCGGCGCTGGCGATCCCACCGGCGCCGAGGCCGCCAAGGCTGCCGCCGCAGCAACTGGCGAGGGGTCTGGCGATCGTACTGACGGCCCAGAGGCCGCAGGAGCGCCAGGCGTTACGCCGACCGCCGACCCGTCCGCTGCTGCCGCAGCGCCAGGCTCCAAAGAGCCCCAGCCAGGCGTCTACCTGAAGGCCGGCGAAGGCATCTTCATCAACCTCCCCTGGGCGTCAAGCTCCAGGGCGCCGGTCGAGGGGGAGATCTTCGACGGGGAAGTGCTTGCCTCCGCGGGGCTGACGCTGGTTGACGCGCCGAGCAGCAGCAGCAACGAGCCTGGGGAAGAGCGGCTGCTGCGGAAGTTGTTGTCGCTCTACCGCGCGCGGCAAGCCAAGCTGGACTCCCGCGAGGCGCTTGCCGCGAAGGCTGGAGTAGACATCGAGAAGCGCGCGGAGGAGCTCCGGGGCTTCCACCAGGAAGCTCGTCGGTCCTTGGCAGAGGAGCGGGAGCAACTTGACGAAGCGCAGAAGGCCTTCCTCCTCGAGAAGGCCGAAGTCGAAGAGCAGCAGCGGCTTGCCGCTGTGAAGCTATCCACGGAGGACGGCGAGCTGGCGCAGCGAAAGGTCAATCTTGATGCCCACGAGGAGGAGCTTGCCGCACGCGAGGAAAAACTTGGCAGAGCCCTCAAGCAAGCAGAGGACGCTGACGCTGCCGCCGAGGCCGCCAAGAAGGAGTTGGAGATGAGGGTGGCGCAGCTGGAGGCCGCTCTCGCCGAGAAGAGCAAAGAGCTCAGCGCCGCCAAGGACTCCAACACGGGTCTTGAGTTGAAGCTGACCGCTTTGACCAAGGCGTTGGACAGCGCCAAGAAACAGGAGGCGGCCTTGAGGAAGGAGATCAAGGCCGACAAGGCGCTGCTAGAGAGTGTTGCCGCCACCCAAAATGCCTTCAGGGAAACTGTGGAGCACTGGACGGGGAGTCTTGTGAATGCCGCCACAGACATTGACAAGGAGCTGGCGCAGCTGGGGATGGAGGATCTCGGGTATCCCTCCGACGAGAACCTCCAACCCAGCGCCAAGCTCGTCTTGTTCTTCAAGGGCGTGGCGACGGCCCTTCAGCGGCTTCGGGAGAAGATCCCAAAGCAGCTGGCCGACGAGTTGCGCAAGATCTGCGAGGGAGCTCTTCAGAAAGTGTTGATGAAGGTGGCCTTCCGCAATCCGGGCCTCAACCTCACCAACGTCCTCAGGACCTTGCCGCCGGATGCTGATCTGGAGGCGCTCAAGACCCTTGTCGCACCCATTGTGGACAAGGTGAGCGGGATCAAGAGGAACGAAGGCGATCGCGTAGACTAGGCCGCCTGCTTCTTCTTTCCTTGTCGCTATTTCTCATGTTATGAAACAATCTGTTAGAGCCGCGACAAGCTATCTTTGTAATATGACTTTATTCTGGTTACTAATTGCAATGTTATTCCCTTTACTTGATTCTTCCCTTTGTATGTTTTTGCCCTACGCTTTTAGGGAACTTGTCGGTGCAGGCACCTGAGCCGCGAGCGCTGAGTGCGGGACGTCAGCAGCCTGCTGGCGGTGCCGCTACCGACAAGAAACCTTGTCGCAACTAGTTGCAGCTCACTTAAGTTGTTGAGCGGACTCGAAACAAAGTAAGGGCGCAACTAGCTACGAGTTGGTTCCTCCGCGCACAGGTTTTCCATACAAAGTGCGGTCGTTCAAGGGAGATAACTTAAAATTTAAAAAATCTGATTGCTCAAACTTTGGCAACTTAGCTTTTCTGTTGTTTGCTTCCCGGTAAGGCAAAATTTTCTTGAACGACGCCTGGTCCATACCATTATCTTCTCCTTTCCCCCCGGCAAACTTGTGGGCGAGGGAACCTTCCTTTCCTTGAGAAAAAAGAAACAAGAGAAAATAAGGACATGGAGCCTTACGGCTTGTTATTGCTTACCGGGGAGTAGGTGCTGCACAAAGTGTCAGATCATATATGCCAAAAAATAGAAAGCATGAAATCGACAAAATGTGCGGAGCACATGAGCTTTTAGGGAACTTGCCGGTGCAGGCACCTTAGCCGCGAGCGCTGAGTGCGGAACGTCAGTAGCCTGCTGGCGGTGCTGCTACCGACAAGAAACGTTGTCGCAACTAGTCGCAGCTCACTTAAGTTGTTGAGTGGACTCGAAACAAAGTAAGGGCGCGACTAGTAGGTGCTGCACAAAGTGTCAGATCACGTATGCAAAAAATAGAAAGCATGAAATCGACAAAATGTGCGGAGCACATGAGCTTTACTTATGCACAGAGTCTGCGCCCGGCTTTGTACAAAGGATTACATGCAACAGCGGCAAGACTTGTACAAAAGGTGGTTGCCGGAACAGGTTCCGGCAACCGCGCCTTACGGGTAAAACTTACGAAGATGCTCAATGTTCCAGGAGTTGCTCACCGGAATGCCATCTTCGGTCTCAAGGTGGACAGCGCCAGGCCTAGTGACTCGTTTCACCCGGTAAGGGCCTTCCCACTTTGGCGTCAACTTGTTGGAATTCTTGGCGGACTGAACGCGCTGAAGAACAAGGTCACCTTCCTCGAGACTTCTGGCGTTAACTTTGCGGCAATGGTAGTGGCGCAAAGCTTGCTGGTAGCGAGCAGCTTGCACAGGAGCCTGAAGACGGTCTTCCTCAAGGAGCAGCGCGTCATCTTGTCACAGCTGCTCTTGCTCGAGCTCATCATAAGAGAGCACTCGAGGTGACCCGTATACGAGTTCCGTGGGGATAACTGCCTCTGCTCCATAGATTAGAGCGAAAGGTGTCTGGCCAGTGGCTCGATTTGGCGTCGTTCTGATCGACCAAAGAACCACCGGCAGCTCCTCGATCTAGTTTCTTCCGCACTTGTGCAACCTGTCGAAAGTCCTGGTCTTGAGCCCGCGCAGCACTTCAGCATTTGCCCTCTCCGCTTGACCGTTGCTTCTCGGGTGAGCAACAGAAGCGAAGCAGACCTTGGTGCCAAGATCTTGGATGTACTGCATGAAGGTGCGGCTCATGAATTGTGTACCGTTGTCGGTGATTATCCCGTTAGAGATCCCGAAGTGGCAAACAATCGACCTGAAGAACTTGACTGCTGACTGTGCTGTCACCTTCCTCACTGGCTCCACTTCCGGCCACTTTGTGAACTTGTCGATTGCAACGTACAAGTACTCAAAGCCCCCGACTGCTCGGGGAAAGGGGCCGAGGATGTCGAGCCCCCAGACCGAAAATGGCCAGGATAAAGGGATCATCTAGAGAGATTGAGCTGGTTGGTGTATCTGCTTGGAATGGAACTGGCACGCTTCACACTTGGTTACTTGTGCAGTTGCATCCTGGAGGGCTGTCGGCCAAAAGAAACCTTGCCGGAATGCTTTGCCGACAAGTGCTCTTGCGCCAATGTGGTGACCACATATGCCTCCATGTATCTCTGCCAACAGCTTTTGTCCGTCTTCCCGGTGAATACACTTCAATTTCACACCGTTGAGTCTTCTTCTGTACAGTTTGTTATCGACAAACTGGTACATACTTGACTGCCGGGCTACTCTTTCCGCTTCTTCTTGCTCTTCGGGAAGTTCTCCTGTCTGAAGGAAACGGACAATCTGCTGTGCCCATGCTGGAGCTTGTGGCTCAACAACAAGGACTAAAGGCAAATTTGCTGCTGCGGGAACATCCGCTTCTATGGCGAGAACCTGCGGCTCTGCCGGAGCTTGACGTTCCCCGGCAAGCTTGCCGGAGCAAAACTTGTCGGGAGCTTCTGCTTCAACGGAACAAACCCTAGGGTTGCCGGAGCAGATTGCTCCTCAGCGCAAGGCAAATCTGTTGCTGCGGGAACATCCGCTTCTACGGCGAGAACCTGCGGCTCTGCCGGAGCTTGATGTTCCCCGGCAAGCTTGCCGGAGCAAAACTTGCTGGGAGCTTCTGCTTCAACGGAACAAACCCTAGGGCTTGCCGGAGTAGACTGCTCCTCAGCGCTCTTGGCGTTGATCTTGGGGACCTTCTTGGCGGCGGCTTCGGGAAGCTCTGCCGGCAAATAGTCACTAGAAATCAACTTCCTCCTCTTGCTCTGTCCAGTCGGTGGCGTTACGGACGGTTGAGTCAGCTTGAGCACAAAGATCCCTGGTTCCACAGGTAACTTAAGTGCGGCGCACTTTGACAGGCTATCGGCAATGGCGTTCTGAGCTCTTGGAACATGCTCCATCTGCAGGCCGTCAAAGTGCTCTTCTAGCTTTCTCACTTCATCGACGTAGCCTTCCATCAACGGACTCTGATAGCTCTCGTTTACTTGGCGGACGACAAGCTGTGAGTCACCCCTGACAATGAGCTTCTTGATCCCAAGGTCTGCCGCGATCCTGAGTCCGGCAAGCAAGCCTTCATACTCTGCAGTATTGTTTGTTGCTTGCTCCTTGGGAAAGTGCATCTGGACTATGTACTTGAGGTGCTCTCCGGTAGGTGCGATAAGCAGCACACCAGCGCCGGCGCCTTGCAGCGAAAAAGCACCATCAAAGTACATCAGCCACTCTTTGCTTGCTTCATTGACTGGGATGCTCGTTTCTGGAATTTCTTCATCTGGTATTGGCGTCCATTCTGCTATGAATTCTGCCAATGCTCTGCTTTGGATAGTTGAAGTGCTCTCAAACTTGAGGCCAAAGCTTGATAGTTCTAGTGCCCACTCGACAATCCTGCCTGTCGCTTCTGGGTTCTGTAGTATCCTCTTCAGCGGAAAGCGAGTGACAACTGTGATCTCATGTGCTTGGAAGTAATGGCGCAGCTTTCTCGAGGCCATGAGAAGGCCGAAAAGCAATTTCTGCACACCAGAGTACCTTGACCTAGCCCCCTGCAGAAGGGAACTGACAAAGTAAACTGGGCGCTGCACCATCTTCTTTTGTGTCTCCTCGTGCATCTGCGCAGATCCATCTTTGTCGGGACCAGAGCTTGCCAGGGAAGCCCCCTGCTTGTCGCTGGAAGCGCCTGCCGTGGTTGCTGGCTCGTCATCTGCCTCCCTCTCCGCTACTAACGCAGCACTAACCACTTGATTGGTTGCCGCTATGTACGGCAACAACTTCTCTTGTGGCTTAGGTGCGACAAGTATTGGAGGGGAGGACAGGTACCTCTTCAAGTCTTGCAGCGCAGCCTCCACTTCCGGAGTCCATTTCATTGGACCTGCCTTTTTCAATAATTTGAAAAACGGCAGGGCGCGCTCAGCAGACCTAGAGATAAACCTGCTGAGAGCAGCCTTGCAACCGGCAAGTCTTTGTACATCCTTGACGCGCTTCGGTGCTTCAATCTGCTCAATGGCCTTGATCTTCTCGGGATTGGCTTCAATTCCCCATTGAGACACGAAGAACCCGAGAAGCTTGCCAGAGGGGACTCCAAACACACACTTCTCTGGGTTGAGCTTGAGGCTGATCTTGCACAGATTTGCAAAGGTTTCGTCTAAATCTTGGATCAGAGTTGCCTTGTCCTTGCTCTTGACCACTATGTCATCCATGTAGGCTTCCACATTTCTGTGTATTTGTGGCTCAAGAGCGACATGGACCACTCTTGCAAATGTTGAACCAGAATTATTTAATCCGAAAGGCATTCGTATAAAACAGTACGTGCCACATGGAGTAATGAATGCGGTCTTCTCCTCATCTTCTTCTGCCATGAAGATCTGATGATATCCTGAATATGCGTCAAGAAATGAAAGCAAATCACATCCGGCTGTGGAGTCAACAATCTGGTCAATGCACGGCAAAGGAAATGGGTCTTTGGGACAAGCTTTGTTAACATCGGTAAAATCGATACAAAGTCTCCATTTCCCGTTCGCCTTGCGCACGACTACATGATTGGCCAACCACGTAGGATGGAGCACTCCTCTGACAAGGGCTGCTGCTTCCAACTTCTTGATCTCTTCTGCAATGAATTCTTGGCGCTCCACTGCTTGCTTCCTGATCTTCTACTTGACGGGCCGCGCATGAGGACAAATGGCAAGGTGGTGCTCAATTACTTTCCTGGGAACACCGGGGATGTCAGACGGTTGCCACGCAAACACGTCGACATTCGCCCGCAGGAAAGCAATGAGCGCGCTTTCCTATTTAGGGTCGAGAGTGGCACTGATGGTGAAGGTACCACCAGTGCCGTCCTCCTTGGCGGACACCTTCTTCGTTTCTGGCGGAGCCGCCATTGTCTTCTTACACTTGCCGGTGGAGCTCGATGGTGCGTCCTCGACGGCAGCGCAGCACTCCGAAGAGGTGCGCTTTCCGGAGTGGGTGTTGACACACGAACACGTCACGTGTACCCTCGACGCCGGGGATGATGCACCGCAACTCACGTCGAAGGAGACCCGACCGACAGCGCGATACGCAAGACAGTCGGCGGGCGCTTTTGCAGACCCGAAAACCCCACACCCCCGGGAGGGACCCCGTCAGGGAGCGCGGCGGCTATGGGCTGCCCTAGGTCGATTCTCTCACCCCTAGAGCCTCGGGATTCGCAGCTCTCAAACACGAAGAACAGCGAAGAACGAGATAGAAAAACGGTGGAGAGATAAAACGTAGATGAAAAAGTAGTATATTGATTTGTTCGATTGTGTGTTGTTCAATCGGCCATCACCCCCAACATATTTAAGAGGCGGCTGGACTTCCCGTACAAGTAAAGGATTCATCTAGGCTTTCCTTACAAGAAAAATTACATCAATTCGTGTCCTAGAGTCCTAGTTCTACTCCAATTCGGATTCAGTCTGAATCTGGCCCAACTTCTGTCTTCCTCCTTGTGCAGGCCGCCGAGCCTCCATATGACCTCCGATCGAGATGGCCCAAATATCAAACTTGTGCGCCTCGACGATACGAACAACTATCATGTTGATCACTTTTTCAAATAAGGCCATCTTGAATACTTTTCGAGGTCGTCTTTACCTTCCAGTCGGACTCGGTCTTGAAGTAGACTGAATTATCCGAGTCTTGTAGTGAATTTGCAGGCCATATACTATCTCTGATGATGATGACTCCAAAACCAAAGTTTATCGTCTTGATGATACGCACAACTTCTGTATTGAACACTTCTTCATCCGAGGTCATCTTGATAAACTTTCGGGCATATGTTCAGTTTCACTCGGATCTGAGCTCATCCACTCGGATATTAGAGACTTCCACTCGGACCATCCGACTCGACCTTTTCACTCGGAAAACAATCTTTCACTCGGATGACTATATTTTCACTCGGAAGACAAACTTTTACTTGATCGATAAATTTTCACTCGACCTTTTACTCGATCGATAAGTTTTCACTAGAACTTTTACTCGATCGGTAGGTTTTCACTCGACCTTTTACTCGATCGATAGGTTTTCACTCGACCTTTTACTCGATCGTTAGGTTTTTACTCGACCTTTTACTCGATCGGTAGGTTTTCACGAACTTTTACTCGATTGGTAGGTTTTCACTCGACCTTTTACTCGATCGGTAGGTTTTCACTCGGATGGTAAGCTTTTCACTCGACCAAAAACATAGCCTGATCTTGATTTGTCTCCCCAAGTCTCATACGACTTCGGATTGAGATGAATTATATATAAAAATCGGTCGGCTCGACGAGACGAAACTTTTCTGTGTTGAAGGTTTTTCAATTCAGGGCCGTCTTGAAGGCCGAATTGCTCACGCTTTGCATCAGACACTCATCAACGTGTGTCTGGTGTCAAGCGTAACATTTTGGTCTCTGGCCTGTCCAGACCGTATTGACTATAACTTTTGCATATGAACTCGGATTGAGATGATTTATATATGAGAATCAATTGTCTTGATGAGACGAAGACAATTCCTTTAGAGCACTCCTTCATCTGAGGTCACATTGAGGGCGTAATCGGCCGAAAAGCACTCAGAACATTAAATTTTGTCACTCGGAGTATAGCTTCGGCCACTGAGATGAGGTCGAATGGCGATAGCCTAAACATCAAAGTTGTTCCACTCGACGATACGAAACTTTCTCATGCTGAAAACTCTTTCACTCTGTATTTTGCCAAAATCAGTTGTCAACACATGCCCCCCTGTTTTTCGGCAAAGCTTGCATGCCGAAAAATAATATGCATAATGTTCATTCTAAGGACGATGTCAACACTCCATCGGCCATTTATTTTTCTCAGGGCGATAATTATGTATCAGCCATGTTTGTGCTAAGGGCGATAATCGTATATCGGCCATTGCCTACTTAGGCTTCCTGCCATACACTCGGGTGATACTTTTTCAAATATTTGCCATTGAGAGCTCGAGGTAACAATGCCCCTTGTATTGATTCCACCAAATATGAATTTCCGGGAACAACTCTTGTAATCCTAAAAGGACCTTCCCAACTTGGAGACCACTTCCCAAATTTTCTATCTCTTGAACCAATTGGCAGAATCACTTTCCAGACGAGATCACCAACTTGAAAATTCTTCAACTTGACTTTCTTATTGTAAGCTCTTGCCACCCTCAACTTATCTCTCTCTATGGCCTTTAAAGCAACCAAACGTTTATCGGCAACCTCATCAATATTGTCCATCATTAGGTTATAAAAGTCTACTGCCAATAAATTATTTTGTTTGGCTATTCTCAAAGCATTCAAATTTACTTCTACTGGTAAAACGGCCTCTTGACCATATACTAGCTCATATGGAGTTACCTTCGTAGCACCATGCCTTGAAATTCTATGTGCCCATAAAGCTTCAGACAACAACTCATGCCATCTCCTCGGATTATCCTCAATCTTCTTCTTGATGAGCTTGATTAAGATTTATTGCTAGACTCGGCTTGTCCATTAGCTTGGGCATAATATGGAGAGGAATTGAGCAACTTTATATTATAAGATTCGGCAAACTCTCTGACTTGGTGTGACATAAAAGATGAACCTTGATCTGTAGTTAACGTTTGAGGAATACCGAATCTATGAATAATGTGTTCGGTTATGAATTGGATTACCTCCGTATGTGTCATGTTCTTGAGAGGTACTGCTTCGGACCATTTAGTGAAATAATCAGTTGCCACCAACACGAACCGATGCCCCTTTGAGGAAGATGGATGAATTTGCCCAATAAAGTCTAAACCCCATCCTCTGAAAGGCCACGGCTTGATAATAGGATGCAACATAGCAGCAGGAGCCAATTGAATATCACCAAATTTTTGACAAGCTTCACACCCTTTATAATATCTGAAGCAATCATTAATCATGGTCGGCCAATAAAACCTAGCACGTCGTAATAACCATTTCATCTTGGGAGCCGACTGGTGAGTACCACAAATGCCCTCGTGTACCTCTCCCATAGCAACTCTTGCTTGATCCTCATCCAAGCATTTTAAAAGAACATCATCAACTGTTCGGCGATAAAGGTCATCATCCCTCATAGTATATTTGAAAGCCATACGCCGAACAGCCCTGTCCACCCTTTCACTCGGATTGCACAAGTAATCAACAATGGGCTTTCTCCAGTCGGAATTATTACCTGCACTAGATTTTTTGTTAATGGCCGAATCAGTGAGTTCAGGTTCGGCCTCTCCCATATTGGCAAGACAAGACATCGGTCTTTGATAGATATGAAACATGCTATGATCAACATGATATCCAGATGCTTGCTGTGCCAACTCATTTGCTTTCCAGTTATCATGTCTTGTCTCGGCGTCCAATAAGCGTCTGCTCAAATACGTAATGGCATGCTCTTTTCCTTCAGTATCTTGAGTCAAAACAACACCAATAACACCTTCCTCTGCTGCGATATAAAGCTTAAAAGGCTCTCTATGCTTGGGTGCTTTCATTACCGGAGGAGTGCACAAATAATTCTTGATCATATCAAAGGCTTCTTGCTGTTTTGCCCCCCAAGTGAAATTAGCATCATTCTTTAACCGAAGGATAGGAGTAAATGCATCAACTTTCCCCGACAGATTGACTATGAACCTTCTCAAATAATTGACCTTGCCAAGGAACTTTTGCATATCTCTCTTGCATGTTGGAGCCTCCACTTTCTGTATGGCCTCTACCTTTTTGGGATCAATTTCGATGCCATCTTCATGAACAATGAAACCCAAAAATTTTCCAGCTGACACGCCGAATGCACATTTCAAAGGATTCATCTTTAGTCCATACCTTTTCATTCTCTCAAAAGCTAAACGCAAATCGGCCAAGTGAGATTCAAAAGCATCCGATTTGACAACAATATCATCAATATAAACTTCAAGTATGATACCGAGTAAATCATGAAAAATCAAATTCATAGCTCTTTGATACGTGGCTCCAACATTTTTTAATCCGAATGTCATCACTGTCCACTCAAATAAACCAAGGAAACCAGGACATTGGAAAGCTGTTTTGTACATGTCCTCTTCAGCCATAAAAATTTGATTGTATCCGGCATTACCATCTAGAAAGCTAATAACCTTATGTCCAGAAGCATCATTAATAAGCATATCGGCTATTGGCATGGGATACTCATCTTTGGGTGTAGCCCTATTCAAATCTCTGAAGTCAATGCACACCCTCAACTTGCCGGATCCTTTCCTCTCCACTGGGACAATGTTAGAAATCCACTCGGCATACCTGCAAGGTCGAATGAAATTAGCTTCAAGCAGTCGACCGATCTCTTCCTTGATCCGGTCATATGTTTTCGGATTAAACTTTCTGGTCGACTGTTTATAAGGCCTAAAACCGGCCTTTATAGGCAACCGATGCTCCACTAGCTCTCGGCTCAATCCCTGGCATCTCATGATATTCCCATGCAAAGCAACAAACATATTATTTCAATAGCTCGATTAATTTAGCTTTACAATTGGCTTTCAAATTTTTGTTTATAAATGTCGGTCGGCTGACTGATCCGTCTCCGATATCTACCTCTTCTAACGGATCGGCCGCTGTAAAACCTTGTCCAAGTTTATCCATGTCATCCAACTCCTCAATAGATTCATACATATCGTTCTCGCCGGACCGATATTTTACAAGACATTTTTGTAATCACTCGGAACTAGAATCCATTTAAACATATCATACCTTGGAGCCGATTGCATTCAGTCGGCTTTAAAGACACGGGCACAAAACCATTCTTGGTCGCGCTGAGAAAATCAAACTCTGATAAATCACGTCCCGTCAAGCAAGTAGCATTGGGATGTTGCCAATCCACCGATGCATCGGCCAAAGCAACACAGGCCGAGTTATCCGCATGAATGACTTCCACTTCATCATCAACCCACTGAATCAAAAACTGGTGCATAGTGGATGGCACACACTGGTTTGCATGAACCCAATCACGGCCTAGTATAGCGTTGTAGTTACCTTGCACCTCAGCGACAAAGAATGCAGTAGCCAAAGTTTTGCTTCCGACTGTAAGCTCCACATACATCACACCTTTGGCTTCAGTTCTCTCTTTGCCTTCAAACCCGTTGAGCACCATATTGGTCTTGATCAATTCTTCATCAGGCAAACCCAATTTCCTGAAGACCGAATAGGGCATAAGATTTACCACAGCACCACCATCAACAAGCATTCGACTGAGTGGCGATCCATTGATATGACCTCTGAGATACAATGGTTTCAAATGTGTTACTGGTTCTTTTGGCTTCTCGAATATTGCGTTTTTAGGGCCAAAATCCAGTTGAGCCACTTCCCCTTCCTCATCTACAGCATGAAACTCAGCAGGTAAGTAATATACCATATTGATATCCATACCTTCATGAACCAGTGTAGACTCATAGTCCAACATATCAGCCTCTTCTTCAAGTGGATCGACCGATTCTGAAATCTGGTCGAGTGAAGGAGAAGTAGGAAGTGTTGTAGACGATGTAATAGCTGTCGCATCGTCCTCCTGGGGTGGTGTAGGCACTTCTGTGATAGATGTAGAAGCTGATGTATCTTGTATTTGTTTAGGCCTCCACACTTGTTTTGCTGGAACCATGGGCCGAGTGTCATTGAACAACTTATCTCTTTGCTTGTCGGCCTCCTGCTCTGCCATCTCTTGACTCCTTAACCTCTGTAGTTTCCTCTTCTGTGTCTTTGTTAGCCCTGGAGGACACCACTTTGGTCGAGTGTACTTAGCATCTCTCACCTTTACTTGGCTGGTGCTTGCTTCATGGTCATTAGCCGAGTGTTTTGGCGCGATAGCAAGTATCGGCTCAGTCGAGTGGTTATGCAAAGTCGGCTGCTGTATGGGGAATGTTTCGGTGCCCAAGATAAGTGAGTCGGCATCCATTTTCTCCTTGCCTTTTCCCGACTCAACTGCTGCAACACTCGGTGACTTAACACGCCATTCTTTTCGACTTTCCAGATGCATGAAATTTCCACTCGGGCGCACCTTTTTACTTGGATGGAATCCACTCGGATTGATGTCACTCGGATGGTATCCACTCGGATGGAACTCAGTCGGATGGAATCTACCCATCCACATTTTTTCATTTGGATAGCTTCCACCTGGGTGCATTCTTACACTAGGATAATTTCCATCCGGTCGCATATTTTGACCAGCCGACTGATAGTCACCGATGTTGAGTCGGCCATTATATAAGTAATCAAGTCAATCCCACACAGATTGCCTCCGCTCTTCTGAAAACTGCGCCCTTGGTCCACTCGGTTTTTTATACCGACTGAACATATCAACTGATGGTGATCTTGGTCGTTTCAAATGAGTCGGTCGATTGAAACTAGAACCGGCCGACTGGTTAGCATACTTGGACAGCAACATATCAAAAGTTGGCTTGACCCGCTTGCGCTGCACTTTAACTTCATTCTTCTTCCACTTGCCAACTTCTGGACTCTTGGGCTTGGCAAATTTAACACGAGTATTTTTTTGCACTTGAGGTTGCCCCCCGAGTGTAGGATTCTTGATGGTGATTTTGATCACTTCCTTGCCATCGGGTTGCTTATCAAGCACAACCTGTCTCCCCAAGACCTTGTTGTCCTCCTTGTCTTTCCTGGGCTCACCAACAATGACATTAGCTTTATTAGCAGATTCGGCTACCTCCGGCCGAATGAGTAGCTTCTTCCCCTCCAAATCCATGGTATTCATTGGAAAAGGTTGTTTATCAACTTGCATCTCAGAAAAGTTCAATCGTCCGTCATTAATGGCCGATTGTATCTGTCGTCGAAAAACATTGCAATCGTTAGTAGCATGAGAAAAAGAGTTATGATACTTGCAATAAGCACGCCGTTTTAGCTCTTCAAACGACGGTAAAGTATGAGATATTCTAATAATCTTAGCCTGCAGCAAAGCATCAAATATTCTATCACACTTAGCAATGTTAAAAGTAAACTTCATCTCTTCATCACGATTCTTATGAATCGGTTTCAGATCATTGCAAGTGAAGGGTTTGGCCTTAGATGGCCAAACAAATTCAGTAGCAAAAACATCACCCTCATCGTCCGAGTGATCACTGTCATATTCCACCATATTTATCTTTGGACGATCGGCTTTGTATCTATGCACTTCTTTGAGGTCTTTGCTTTGGCTTTCCTGAGCCAAAGCCCTTTGTAAGACTTGGTTGATATTTAAAAAGTCATAGCCTTCTAGCTTTTCTCTAATGGGAGTTCTCAAACCACTCAGCACTAGGTCTGCCAAGTCTCTCTCGGTTATCACCAAACTAAAACACCAGTTTTTCGTTTCTCTGAATCTCTTGACGTAATCGGAGACCGATTCATCATGCTTCTGCTTAACCGATGTTAGATGTGACAACTTGAGTTCATTGTCGCCGCTATAAAAGTGATCATGAAGTTTTTGCTCTAGCTGTGACCAAACTCGAATGGAACCATGTGGTAAAGAGGAAAACCATGAAAATGCGGTACGAGTTAATGACAAAGGAAATAAACGCACTTTCAACTCATTCAGTGAGCCTGCCTCACCCAGTTGTGCCAAGTATTGACTAACATGCTCCCATGTGGTTTTTGTGCCCTCTCCATTGAACTTAACAAAATCTGGAATTTTATATCCTGGAGGGCACTGGATGGCGTCAAAGTACTCGGGGTACGGCTTTTGGTAAATCCGATTCCGAGGTAACTCAACTCCAAAATTCTCTCGAAGCATCTTAGCCATCTCCTCTCTAAGATTAGCTAAACCATCATCCATAGTAGACGATGAAGCTGGTGGCAGTGGCATAGGAGGAGTAGGATTACTAGCTGTAGGTAGGAATTGTGGCAGGTATGTCAACCCATAATTTGCTAGTGGTCGAGTGGTTGTAGCTGTAGGTAAGGTTGGGTTCGGCGTTGCCACCGAACCTGGCATGCTCATAATAGGATTAATGGGTGCAGCCACAATCTGATTTGTTTGGGTAGGATAATAAGTCATCGGCACGGGAGGCGCCGATGAGATAGGTAAAGCCAGATTAGGGTTTTGCACACTATCAGCTACACCATTATTACCACTAGTCGATTGAGATGTATTCTTCTGAGCATTAGTATTTTCTATGAAAGTTTGATAGACTAGATTGTTACCATCAGCAATACGACTTTCAATCTCAGCCCACTGCTCAGGAGAAAAGGTAGTACTTACAGAGGGTTTAACCTGCTCGTCTTGAAGAGGAGGGAACTTGATTTCTTCAATCGGAGTGATGTTGCCTTGGCGATCCTTCTTGAACTTTGCAGGGAACTCCTGCAAATCCTTCTCCTCACGCGCCTTCTTGTACTCCTCATAAACTTGGCGATGATCAGCCGATATCTCATCAAGACTGGGCTTAATGATGTTATCGGCGTCTACCTCGGATGGCTTGGGAAGATCGGACATGTTGGATGATGATGATTGATCTTCGTTCCCCAGCGGAGTCGCCAAAAAGTGTGTTGACACACGAACACGTCACGTGTACCCTCGACACCGGGGATGATGCACCACAGCTCACGTCGAAGGAGACCCGACCGACAGCGCGATACGCAAGACAGTCGGCGGGCGCTTTTGCAGACCCGAAAACCCCACACCCCCGGGAGGGACCCCGTCAGGGAGCGCGGCGGCTATGGGCTGCCCTAGGTCGATTCGCTCGCCCCTAGAGCCTCGGGATTCGCAGCTCTCAAACACGAAGAACAGCGAAGAACGAGATAGAAAAACGGTGGAGAGATAAAACGTAGATGAAAAAGTAGTATATTGATTTGTTCGATTGTGTGTTGTTCAATCGGCCATCACCCCCAACATATTTAAGAGGCGGCTGGACTTCCCGTACAAGTAAAGGATTCATCTAGGCTTTCCTTACAAGAAAAATTACATCAATTCGCGTCCTAGAGTCCTAGTTCTACTCCAATTCGGATTCAGTCTGAATCTGGCCCAACTTCTGTCTTCCTCCTTGTGCAGGCCGCCGAGCCTCCATATGACCTCCGATCGAGATGGCCCAAATATCAAACTTGTGCGCCTCGACTATACGAACAACTCTCATGTTGATCACTTTTTCAAATAAGGCCATCTTGAATACTTTTCGAGGTCATCTTTACCTTCCAGTCGGACTCGGTCTTGAAGTAGACTGAATTATCCGAGTCTTGTAGTGAATTTGCAGGCCATATACTATCTCTGATGATGATGACTCCAAAACCAAAGTTTACCGTCTTGATGATACGCACAACTTCTGTATTGAACACTTCTTCATCCGAGGTCATCTTGATAAACTTTCGGGCATATGTTCAGTTTCACTCGGATCTGAGCTCATCCACTCGGATATTAGAGACTTCCACTCGGACCATCCGACTCGACCTTTTCACTCGGAAAACAATCTTTCACTCGGATGACTATATTTTCACTCGGAAGACAAACTTTTACTCGATCGATAAATTTTCACTCGACCTTTTACTCGATCGATAAGTTTTCACTCGAACTTTTACTCGATCGGTAGGTTTTCACTCGACCTTTTACTCGATCGATAGGTTTTCACTCGACCTTTTACTCGATCGTTAGGTTTTTACTCGACCTTTTACTTGATCGGTAGGTTTTCACGAACTTTTACTCGATCGGTAGGTTTTCACTCGACCTTTTACTCGATCGGTAGGTTTTCACTCGGATGGTAAGCTTTTCACTCGACCAAAAACATAGCCTGATCTTGATTTGTCTCCCCAAGTCTCATACGACCTCGTATTGAGATGAATTATATATGAAAATTGATCGGCTCGACGAGACGAAACTTTTCTGTGTTGAAGGTTTTTCAATTCAGGGCCGTCTTGAAGGCCGAATTGCTCACGCTTTGCATCAGACACTCATCAACGTGTGTCTGGTGTCAAGCGTAACATTTTGGTCTCTGGCCTGTCCAGACCGTATTGACTATAACTTTTGCATATGAACTCGGATTGAGATGATTTATATATGAGAATCAATTGTCTTGACGAGACGAAGACAATTCCTTTAGAGCACTCCTTCATCTGAGGTCACATTGAGGGCGTAATCGGCCGAAAAGCACTCAGAACATTAAATTTTGTCACTCGGAGTATAGCTTCGGCCACTGAGATGAGGTCGAATGGCGATAGCCTAAACATCAAAGTTGTTCCACTCGACGTTATGGAACTTTCTCATGCTGAAAACCCTTTCACTCTGTATTTTGCCAAAATCAGTTGTCAACAGTGGGCATCAGAACTCTTGCCGGACTTGGTCTTCTTCTTCCCCCCGGGAGCTTCAACGGCAAGTGACTTGCGATCTGTTGCGGCTGCCGCTTCCCGGTAGATCTTGTCGGCGCAGATAAGAGCATCCTTCTTGTCGCCAGGGACAGAGATGACGCTTATCGGGCCTGGCATCTTCAGCATATTGTATGCATAGTGAGAGGCCGCCATGAACTTGGCGAGTGCTGGACGGCCAAGTATCCCATTGTAAGGCAATGGAATATCGGCAACGTCAAAAGTGACCCTCTCAGTCCTGAAGTTCAGCTCGCTGCCAAATGTTACAGGCAACGTGACATTCCCCTTCGGCTTGCTCCTTCCCGGGTTGATTCCTTGGAATGTGCCGGTCTCTTCGAGCTCGCTGTCAGGGATCTGGAGTTTCTGGAGTACAGCGGAGGAGATCAGGTTCAAGCCGGCCCCGCCGTCAACTAACATCTTAGTGACCTTGAGGTTGCGGATAGTTGGTGAAACCAACATCGGCAAGCACCCGACCACAGTTGTGCGATCAGGGTGGTCCTCAATGTCAAAGATGATAGGCGTGCTGGACCATTTCAGAAGCTTGCGCGACTCGACAGGTGGTTCTACCGCATTGACTTCCCGCACCCACTGCTTGAGTTAGCGGTGCGAAGTATGCAGAGAAGCACCGCCGTCGACGCACAAGACCTCTGTGGCTTTCTGGAACTCCTGCTCACTGGTCTCAATATCATCCATGTCTTCGTCATCGTCATCATCTTCATCCTTGTCGCGGCCGCGGGGAGGTCTGTCTCCTTGCTGCTGCTTGGCCTTGCCGCGGCGTCCTGCCCGGCCGGCACACTTCTTGCCGGATTCTCCATCGCCACCTTGGGCCCTCTACTTGTCGCGTCGCTCGTACTCAGCCTTTTGTTGCTGGACAAGCTGCTCGACCTTCTTGCAGCTCTGGAGGTCATGGCTCTTGGTGCGGTGGATCTTGCAGTACTGCTTGTCAGTGCCGTCCTGCTTGTCGGCGACCGCCACAGCCTGGCAGTTGGTGCATGCGGCAATCTCCTTGCCGGAGCTACCAACTTTGGCTTTCTTGGCACCACCTTCGTTGCCGGACTGCTCAACAACTAGCACATCTTTCCCTTTCTTCTTCCTGTTCCGCCGCCGGTTTTTCTTTGCCGGGGCAGCATCCTCGCTGTCAGATCCTCCTGCTCCTGTATTCTCTCCGGGGAGTTTCCTCCCTTCCTCAGCACGTGCACATTTGTTGGCCAGGGCATACAGCTCACTGACGTCTCTGATCTTGCACATCGCCATCTCCTCCCGCATTCTGCGGTTACGCACGTTCTGATGGAACGCGCTGATGACCGCGGTAGGGTGGACATCTGGGATGTTATGCTGTACACGGCTGAATCTCTGAATATATTTGCGCAGGGGCTCTCCTTCCTTCTGGGCGAGCAGATGAAGGTCAGTCTCTTGGCCATGAGGTTTGTGGCCGCCTGTAAAGGCGCCGACAAACTAATGGCATAGGTCTGCCCAGGAGGATATGGAGTTGTCCGGCAAGTGCATGAGCCAGGACCTCACGTTGGGTTTGAGCACCAGCGGGAAGTAGTTGGCAAGGATCTTGTCGTCCCGCCCCCCGGCAGCCTGCACCGCGATGGTGTAGATGCTGAGGAACTCCGACGGATGCGACTTGCCGTCGTACTTCTCTGGTACATCTGGCTTGAAACTCTTCATGCTGGGCCACTGGACTTGCCGCAGCTCACGAGTAAACATAGGGCGACCTACCGCGTACGGCAAGTCGCCTGGTTCCCCTGGCGCATGCATGTCAACAGAGGGCCCAGCGCGCTGGTCTGATTGATGTCGCGCTTCTCTTCAGCGCTCGATGCGGGTACGAGCGTCTTCTTGCTGTCGTTCGTGAAGAACTTGGCGCTGATCGCGACGAGCTCGTGGATCTGATGACGCGGTGGAGTCGCTGTCGAGGTGGATCCGGCGAGTCGGCGATCTTGGCCTTCGGGACAGAGAGTGCACAGTGGTTGCATCCCCACCGGTCTTGTCACCACCGGCTCGTGCCTGGCTGGCTTGCCGTGGTTGCGACGTGCTCGGCTGCTGTTGAGTGTCGCCGTTGGCGAAGCCGATGAGACTCTGAATGGTGGCCCTCCAATCATCGATCTTGTCCGCCGTTGGAGGGTAGTCCAGGAGCAGTTGAGCTCGCGCTAAAGCTTCTGCTGTAGTGGCGGGTGGCGGTGGCGAACGGTGCGAGGAGCGGGGTATGCTCGGACTTCTAACTATGTTAGAAGGAGCTGTATCCCGTCCAGGCGACCGTGCCTCGCTCGTGCCAGCACGTTGGTGTGCATGCTGGTCTTGAGCACTCCGAGATCCGCCAGCTCGATCTTGGTCCAGCAAACGCATGGTACCGTGAGTACCATAACGCTGCCGGTCCCGCGCCTCCTGAGATGGGCGCGGTGCATGTACGGACGCCGAGGTCTTGGAGTGCGCCCGGTCGTTGTGGGAGCCGGCTACGCCGCCTATGGGCAGCGCAGCCTTGTCCTTGGACCTGGCAGCACCGTGAGCTCCTTCATCGACGCCCGTTCTTCCGCCGGCGTCTGCCCCACCAGCCGTTTGCTCCGGCGGTGGTGGGCTCGGCGCGGACTGAGCAGCTGCCTCCGAAGCCTTCTTCTTCGGCGGCATGTCGATGAAGATAATGAAGATCTAGCTCGCGTGAACGCTGGATCTGGTTCACACAACCTCGACGCCCCCTACCTGGCGCGCCAAAGATGTCGGGGGGCTGATCCACGAACACCTATGGGACCGGCGGACCGAGTCCCTTTCGGTTCGGCGGGGGCGGAGGTCGTGCAAAGAGCGGATCGAGGCGAAGCACACGAGCAGTTTACCCAGGTTCGGGCCGCACGGATGCGTAAAACCCTACTCCTGCTTTGTGGTTTGTATTGAGTTCTTGCTCGGGAGCGCGGAGTGCTACAGTACACACCAGCAGCTAGCGAGACCGAGCGTGAGTGTTCTCCGAACTAGCTAACCCCCTCTATGTTGCGCACGGGCCTCCTTTTATATGCTCATGGGGTCACCGACAGGTGGCAACGGAGACGAAGGGTGAAACTGGAAAGGTGCTGCGGTAGGTACAGCTTCCTGCTACAGTGTATCATACCTAACCCTGACGGCAGGGGACAAGGGCATTAAATGCCCGACTGTGTCGCCTAAACAGTGCAAAACAGACCGTCAGGGACGCCACCGCTCGCCACGATGGCGATCTTGTCAGCGCCTCTTGCCACCGCGCACCGCAGGCTGCACAGCCTCCCGCCGCGTACGCCTGGAAGGGTCCCAGAGAGACACGTTGGTGGATGTGCTGGAGCGCGGGCACAGAGTGGTGGCTTGCCGCGGAAAACGCCTTGCCGTGGTCGTTGTCTTGTCGCGTCCGGGAGCTTGTCGCTCACCGGGCCTTGCCGGTACGCGTGGCGCGCCGCGGCAAGTTCCTTGAGATGCCTTGGGTGGCCTTCCCGGCAAGCTCCTCTTGCCGGGGTCTTGAAGTGCCTTGGTTGGCCTTCCCGGCAAGCTCCTCTTGCCGGGGTCTTGACATGGATACTTTGTTCTTGAACGGCTCCAAAGGAACCACGGAGGACCTTGGCGGTCACCCGGCAAGCCTTGCCGCGGGATGCTGCAACTGCCCGTGCACAAGTTCGGGATACTAGGGTACCCCTACTCTAGTACACCGACACCAAGCTATTATATTATCTGTTTTGGATGTTTTAAATGCATTAATATGCCTTTTCATATTATTTTTGGGACTAACCTATTAAGCTAGAGCGCAGTGCCGATTCCTGTTTTTTTTCTTGTTTTTGAGTTTCGTAGAAAAGGAATACTAAACGAGTCCAAACGGAATGAAACCTTCGCGATGATTTTTCTTGGACTAGAAGACAATGAGGAGACTTGGATATGAAGTCATGGGAGCCACAAGGCGGCCACAAGGACGGAGGGTGCGCCCAGGGGGGTAGGGCGTGCCCCCCACCCTTGTGGGCCCCCCGTGACCCTCCTGACCTAATTATTTCGCCTATATATTCCCAAATATCCCCAAAGCACTAGAGGCATCCATGAAAACACTTCTCCACCGCTGCAACCTTCTGTACCCATGAGATCCCATCTAGGTACCTTTACCGGCACCGTGCCGGAGGGGGATTCGATCACAAAGGGCTTCTACATCAACCATATTGCCCTTCCGATGAAGCATGAGTAGTTTACCACAGACCTACGGGTCCATAGCTAGTAGCTAGTTGGCTTCTTCTCTCTCTTTGATTCTTGATACCATGTTCTCCTCGATGTTCTTGGAGATCTATTCGATGTTCTCCGCGGTGTGTTTAGCGAGATCCGATGAATTGTGGATTTATGATCAGTTTATCTAGAATATTATTTGAATCTTCTTTGAATTCTTTTATGCATGATTTGATATCTTTGTAATTCTCTTCGAACTATCGGTTTGGTTTGGCCAACTAGATTGGTTTTTCTTGCAATGGGAGAAGTGCTTACCTTTGGGTTCAATCTTGAAGTGTCCTGATAACCCACAAGTATAGGGGATAGCAACAGTTTTCGAGAGTAGAGTATTCAACCCAAATTTATAAATTCGACACAAGGGGAGCCAAAGAATATTTAAAACTATAAGCAACTAAGTTGTCAAGTCAATCACACCTGGAGATTAATTATCTGTAGCAAAGTGATTAATAGCACAATAATATGATAGCATTGATAGTAGTGGTGGTAGCAACAGTAACAGTAACAGTGATAGCAGTGATTTTGTAGCAAGTGTTGTTGGGGAACGTAGTAATTTCAAAAAAATTCCTACGCACACGCAAGATCATGGTGATGCATAGCAACGAGAGGGGAGAGTGTTGTCCACGTACCCTCGTAGACCGAAAGCGGAAGCGTTATAAAAACGCGGTTGATGTAGTCGTACGTCTTCACGGCCCGACCGATCAAGCACCGAAGCTACGGCACCTCCGAGTTTTAGCACACGTTCAGCTCGATGACGATCCCCGGACTCCGGTCCAGCAAAGTGTCGGGGAAGAGTTCCATCAATATGACGGCGTGGTGATGATCTTGATGTTCTACCGTCGCAGGGCTTCGCCTAAGCACCGCTACAATAATATCGAGGATTATGGTGGAGGGGGGCACCGCACACGGCTAAGAGATCTCAAGGATGAATTGTTGTGTCTAGAGGTGCCCCCCTGCCCCCGTATATAAAGGAGCTAGGGGGAGGGGCGGCCGGCCATGATGAGGCGCGCCAGGGAGGAGTCCTACTCCTACCGGGAGTAGGACTCCCTCCTTTTCCTTGTCCAAGTAGGAGAGGGGGAAGGAAGGGAGAGAGGAGAGGAAGGAAAGGGGGGCGCCGCCCCTTCCTCCTTGTCCAATTCGGACTAGGGGGAGAGGGGGCGCGCGGCCTGCCCTGGCTGCCCCTCCTCTTCTCCACTTTAGGCCCATGAGGCCCATTAACCCCCCAGGGGTTCCGGTAACCCCCGGTACTCCGGTTTTATCCGAAACTTCCCCGAACACTTCCGGTGTCTGAATATAGTCGTCCAATATATCAATCTTTATGTCTCGACCATTTCGAGACTCCTCATCATGTCCCCGATCTCATCCGGGACTCCGAACTCCTTCGGTACATCAAAACATATAAACTCATAATGAAACTGTCATCGAAACCTTAAGCGTGCGGACCCTACGGGTTCGAGAATAATGTAGAAATGACCGAGACACGTCTCCGGTCAATAACCAATAGCGGAACCTAGATGCTCATATTGGCTCCCACATATTCTACGAAGATCTTTATCGGTCAGACCGCATAACAACATACGTTGTTCCCTTTCTCATCGGTATGTTACTTGCCCGAGATTCGATCGTCGGTATCTCAATACCTAGTTCAATCTCGTTACCGGCAAGTCTCTTTACTCATTCCATAATACATCATCTCGCAACTAACTCACTAGTTGCAATGCTTGCAAGGCTTATGTGATGTGCATTACCGAGAGGGCCCAGAGATACCTCTTCGACAATCGGAGTGACAAATCCTAATCTCGAAATACGCCAAACCAACATGTACCTTTGGAGACACCTGTAGAGCTCCTTTATAATCACCCAGTTACATTGTGGCGTTTGGTAGCACACAAAGTGTTCCTCCGGCAAACGGGAGTTGCATAATCTCATAGTCATAGGAACATGTATAAGTCATGAAGAAAGCAATAGCAACATACTAAACGATCGGGTGCTAAGCTAATGGAATGGGTCATGTCAATCACATCATTCTCCTAAGAATGTGATCCTGTTAATCAAATGACAACACATGTCTATGGTTAGGAAACATAACCATCTTTGATTAATGAGCTAGTCAAGTAGAGGCATACTAGTGAAATTTAGTTTGTCTATGTATTCATCCAAGTATTATGTTTCCGGATAATACAATTCTAGCATGAATAATAAACATTTATCATGATATAAGGAAATAAAATAATAGCATTATTATTGCCTCTAGGGCATATTTCCTTCAGTCTCCCACTTGCACCAGAGTCAATAAGCTAGATTACACAGTAATGATTCTAACACCCATGGAGCTTTGGTGTTGATCATGTTTTGCTCGTGGAAGAGGCTTAGTCAATGGGTCTGTAACATTCAGATCCGTATGTATCTTGCAAATCTCTATGTCTCCCACCTGGACTAGATCCCAGATGGAATTGAAGCGTCTCTTGATGTGCTTGGTTCTCTTGTGAAATCTGGATTCCTTTGCCAAGGCAATTGCACCAGTATTGTCACAAAAGATTTTCATTGGACCCAATGCACTAGGTATGACACCTAGATCGGATATGAACTCCGTCATCTAGACTCCTTCGTTTGCTGCTTCCGAAGCAGCTATGTACTCCGCTTCACATGTAGATCCCGCCATAACGCTTTGTTTAGAACTGCACCAACTGACAGCTCCACCGTTTAATGTAAACACATATCTAGTTTGTGATTTAGAATCGTCCGGATCAGTGTCAAAGCTTGCATCAACGTAACCATTTACAATGAGCTCTTTGTCACCTCCATATACGAGAAACATATCCTTAGTCCTTTTCAGGTATTTGAGGATGTTCTTGACCGCTGTCCAGTGATCCACTCCTGGATTACTTTGGTACCTCCCTGCTAGACTTATAGCAAGACACACATCAGGACTGGTACACAGCATTGCATACATGATAGAGCCTATGGCTGAAGCATAGGGAACATCTTTCGTTTTCTCTCTATCTTCTGCATTGGTCGGGCATTGAGTCTTACTCAATTTCACACCTTATAACACAGGCAAGAATCCTTTCTTTGCTTGATCCATTTTGAACTTCTTCAAAATTTGTCAAGGTATGTGCTTTGTGACAGTCCAATTAAGCGTCTTGATCTATCTCTAATCGATCAAAGCCACCGCGCGCCGACGCCAGCCGTAGGGCACACACACTACATGCACACACACACACACACACTACACGTGCACACACATACAATTTTTTTGTTTTTAGTTTTTTCTGTTTTTCATACAAAGTTTTAGATGAAATAATTAATAAGATTAGATTAATGTCAAATAGTATATAGAAATGTTAGTTATAATATATGTAATGTCAACGGTTTTTTTGTTTTTATACAAATGTTATAGAAATGTTAGAAATTTTGGAAATGTTAGTTTTAGCTAGATGAATTAGATTAATTTCAAATCGTTAGATGATGATCGATGTTTTTTCTCCGTTTCTTATATTTTTAGTTATAAAATTTAGAATTTGCATATATGAAATCACAATCCATCATTTAAAAAATGTTACTTTACTTTTGCGGCATATAGTATTTGTTGTCGATGATGCCCGACCCGCATCCTCGCCGTCGACCCGTTCGCGACGACGTCTTGCTTCAGAGGACCCATGTCCGGGATTGGGCTCCACCGGGCTGGCACTGGGAGGTGCTACCTTCAGGGGCGCGACGCTTGGTGAGGAACCCGACCCCGGGTCCCGTCATCGACCCTCATCTCCTTTGGTGGCGTTCGCGTGGCCCCGCCGGAGGTGGTACGTCGTCGTGTCAGGGAGGAGGATGAGCACGTCCATAGCTACATGGCTGCTATGGACGTCAGGTTCTCCAATACCTGGCAGGTTCTTTGGGGAGATCACCCGAGCTATGATCCAGTGATGGTTCCTTCACTTTGGTTGCCCACCGCCTAGATTACTCTCTAGTATTCGATCTTTATTAGCTAGCTAGCTAGCTAGTGATGTATTCGATATATAATATTCGAGATGATTTATTCGAGATTATATATATTATTCAAGACGATGTATTCGAGATTATGTCTATTATTCGAGACGACGTATTCGAGATTATATTCGATGATGCTTATTATGTACTATGATTGATTCAGTTTTTCCTTATTAATTGATTGCATCCATGCATTATAATTTGAATATATTTCTTTTGGATTAGTTAAACAAAACCTATGGCGGACAATACCGGCAGAGAGGGAGAAGAGGCCCTGTTCATTATCATACGCAATCCTCGTGGGCTAGATGATGATCAGAATGAAGAAGATTATGACGGCTCCGAATATCTAAACAACACCGGGGAGGGTGATATGATATTCGATCACGACGACCGAATTGATGAAGTCCTGAACTATGAACATGACGAAGAAAATGTTGATCTTGAAACAACAAAGACCGGCGAGGTATATATATTTATATAAGTAGGCATATGGTGATCATCACATGTTTTAAATGACTTGAAGATATATTAACGAATCGATCTTTCTTCTTTCAGCCATCCGGATCGAGCAAATCTTTAGGCAACAGGAAACGAGGCTCGTACAAAAAGTTGAAGGAGGGCGTAAAGTACAATATCGAGGCCATCAAACCTAATGGCAAACCATTAGCGCCTAAGAAGATTGCGGACAAGTTCATTCGTCAGTGCGAAGTTCTTGTGAAGGACCAACTCCCGATATCCCTTCAAGAATGGAGAGAGCCAGCAAAGCCACGTCCAGGAGTTACTTTTGTCGATGACAGAGAAAAACTTCTGCTTTGGGAAACGCTCATGGAACATTTCACCCTACCAGATCATTTCACAGATGCAGATGTGGAGAAAGTCAAGGACGCTGCTCTTAGGAAGATGGCGGTTGCATTGAATAACCACAAGATTCGTGAATGGGCCAAGTACGTCAAGGGAGGAAGGAAGACTCCAGTATTCGAGGGAACACTAAAGAAGCAAAGTGCTCATTGGGACGATTTCGTGAAATTCATGGATTCGGAATTATCTAAGGAACGGTCGAGAATAAACAAGGCTAATGCCGCAAAAAAGGGTAAGTTCCATAACCTGGGGCCAGGTGGCTATGCGGTGGGAATGCCTAAGTGGGATAAGTACGAGAGAGAGATGGAGGATGCATGTGTCACTCCAGAAAAATTGAGCTGGCCCCCCAGGTGCAGGACTTGGTTCTATGCGCATGGGGGGGAGTTGGACCCGAAGACAGGCAAAGTTTCGAAGAAGGCATGTCTGGACAGAGCCAAAGATAAGCTACTTGTTGCAATAGAAGTGGCTCGATCGGGGGTGTTCGAGACCAACAGAGAGAACGACGAGCTTACGCGTGCCCTGGGAAATCCTGAACACCCAGGAAGAACACGAGGCATGGGCGCTATTCCGTGCTATGAGGGGTTTTCGGACTGGAACACCGACTACAGAACCCGTGCGAGTAAGAAGATTGCGGAGGAGAAGAAGAGGAAGATGGAGGAGGAGCAGAGGAAGCTAGACTATGAACGCCTTCAAGGCCTAGAATCAGCGCACGCGGACTTGGCAGTCAAATTCCAGCGGCAGCAGGAGTAGATCGACTCACTTAGCCAGCAAAGGGGGTCTCAGCAGCTAGCGGATGATCCACCATTGGATAGCACCGTGCCATCCATGCCGAGAAGCAGCGTGGGTTCCGCCCCGGGCGACGCATTGCTGGATAGCTACCCAGTGGATGACATCATGGAGAACACTAACTGCGAGCTACACTTCAAAATGAAGAACATATCCATGAAGGTGGCAGACGCCCTTTCTTTTACAAATCCCCCCGAGGCAACCTTCCATTGCAACCCGATTCCAGCGAGCTATGCTCGTGTCTTGGTTGATGAGGTGGTGGACCAATATTCGGGGCTAGAGCTTGACATTCCTGGAGGTGACGATGAGCACACACTGAGAGGCCAACCATCATATCATCCTATGGAGAAAGGATTGCATCACCTTTCGAAGGCCACCGACACCGCGTCATCCGACTACTCGTCGAAGTCCGCTACCGAGTCAGCAGACTCCCGCTCTTCCAAGTCCACCAACGTGTCAGGCCACTCCTCCTCCAAGTCCGGCACAGCTTCAGGCCACTCTTCCTCCTCCAAGTCTGGCAAAGCGTCAGGCCACTCCTCCTCCAAGTCCGGCACAACTTCAGGCCACTCCTGCTCCAAGTCCGGCACAGCTTCAGGGCCCTCCTCCTCCAACTCAGCCACGTCAGCCGTCTTTGCCGTCTCAGCAATCACAGAAGAGAGCCGCCTCAGCTATGGTGCATAGCGGTACAAGTCAAGGTAGTACTGGAGGTATAGGCGGAGGCAAGCGATTTCAATATGGTCCAAGCCTCGCGCCTCTTCCGCAGAGGCCTTATGACAAGTTCGAGGAGGAAAACGTAGCCATATCGAAGGCCGAGGTGGAAGCCCGTTTTGCATCTAAACTGCCACCACCGCCAAGGGAGAAAGTGCCTGTGGAAAAGATTGACCACTTCATTCGTATGGCTAGAGCACCAGCTCCCAAGCCTGTTGACACAGACTACGAGCGCCACATCAAGAAGTTAAATGGAGCACGTCTACAGAAAGAGGCGAGCTCGAGCTCGAGCAAATCAGCTGGCAAAAGGAGCGGTAAAACCGTTCCCCAGCTGGGAGAACAGGTGGCGCAATCAATCCCCCCGCTTGTTGTGCCAACAACACATGAGAGTAGGCGCGCCCAATATTATTGTGGGCAAACCGTTAATGTTCTCGTGCTGGGCGATGTGGTAATAACCTAGAGGCATATTGAGCAGGCTGAAACGCTCATGATCACTGTTGAACAACTCCTCGATATCGAGCCCATCTCCCCGACTAGAGAGGAGGAAAAAAAACGGAAATATGTCCAGGGCCAACCTTTGGTCGAGCCAGACGAGGTCAAGAACCTCCCAACGAGAATGTATGAATTGCATCAATGGTACATGGACATTACCAAGATTTCCAATCGAGAGTCCCTCATGTTGAATGTCAAGAAGGATCATTACTACCATGAGAAAGCTGTGACCGTTGAGTATTCAAAACTATTTCAGCTATACAATCAAGACACACTCGACAAATCTATCGTCAGTTGCTATTGTCTGTAAGTGATTTCTTTCTGTAATTTAAGTCTCAAGCTAGCTGTAGTGATCATTTTGATCAATCATTACCTCTAATTATCCTCACTATATTCTTTTCTGTGGTATTATGCAGGATGAAGATTTATGAAATAAAAAAAGGTGGACGCTATGGCATTGGGTTCATTGACCCAAATACCATTAATGAATACACATGGAAATTAGATCCATATTACAAAAAAAGTGTAGAGGAAAGCATGCTAGAGTTCTTCAAGTGCCTCAAATACAATGAAGATATACTACTTCCTTACAACTTCGAGTGAGTCACACTGTCTTGTACTACAAATTCTGTTTTTGCCTACTACCTAGCTACATGTTTTTGCTTACATATGCCCGCTTAATTAAGACATGCAAACGTGTGTGCATGCAGATTCCACTGGATCTTGTTAATCATTAAAGTTGATGAAGGAACAGTTGAAGTACTAGACTCGCTACTTAAGAAAGCAAGTGACTACACCATCGTGAAGGGGATAGTCAACAGGTAATTTCAATCATTATTAACTATATCTCGGCCTATTTAATTAGTTCGTCATTTCCTGATAACAACTATTTAATAACCCATTTATTCGTATTCTTTGTCGGCGGGCAGGGCTTGGGCAAAGTTCATCAGGGCCACTCCAGGCCCATGGAAACAAAATCTGAAATGGTATCGACCCCAGGTAAGTAATTAAGTAGTACTAGCTAGCTGCCATCTCTTTAATTATCATTCTTGATTAATTATTATCTGATCATATTCCATTCTCGTAAAGGCCCTGAAGCAGGCGCCGGGGAATAATCTGTGTGCATACTACGTTTGCGAGAACATTCGCATGATGGCGTCCGAAAGGAGCAGATCTCAACGACAGGAGTGGGTACGTTTGTCAGAACACTATTCACAATTTTTACACCATTATCGATATCTAGTCACACAACTAATACACATGCATATTGATCTTCTTCTTAACAGTTCAAAGAGGTGCGGGAGAAGCTCCTAACAGAGGACCCCATAGAAGCAATTCAAGAGGAAATAGCGGGATTTTTGCCCGACCAGGTCATAGATCTCAAAGGAGAATACTATTACCCGCTACCGCCCCCATGAACCACTTGCAATTGTTATCGTGCTCCGAAGGCACCAATTAGGCTAATGCCACTGGCTCCGAAGGCACCAATTAGGAGAAATTGTATATATATATATATATATATATATATATATATATATATTATGATCGGTTGTACTAGAAGTTCTATTTATATATATGCATAACGTGTACAATATGTAGTATCGTAAAATACCAGCAAACGAAAAAGAATTAAATGGAAAACACAAAATTAAATGAAAAAGAAATCATAAACCCAAAACCCCCCCAATCTTTTAATACCGGTTGGTGACACCAACCGGCACTAATGGGCTCCCTGCCCCCGAAGCTGGCTCGTGCCACGTGGTTGCCCTTTAGAACCAGTTCGTGCTGAACCGGTACTAAAGGGGGGAGGGGCTTTAGTGCATATACTTTAGCGCCGGTTACCAAACTGGCACTAAAGGGCCTTATGAACCGGTGCTATAGCCCGGTTCTGCACTAGTGGATCCCAGTGCCTGTTTCTGTTTTCCCTTGTTTTTTAGCTTCGTAGAAATGGAATACTAAATGGAGTCCAAACGGAATAAAACTTTCGCGATGATTTTTCTTGGACCAGAAGACACCCAGGGACTTGGATTGCAAATCGGAAGAGCCACGAGGCAGAGGCAAGGGTGGAGGGCGCACCCTAGGGGGCGTGCCCCCTACCTTGTGGGCCTCTCGTGACCCCCCTGACTTAGATCTTTGTCCTATATATTCACATATATTCCAAAACCCTCATAAGCTTCCACGCTAAAACTTTTCCACCGTCGCAACCTTCTGTTCCTGTGAGATCCCATCTCGGGGCCTTTTTTGGCATCATGTTGGAGGGGGATTCGATCAGGGAGGGCATCTACATCAACGCTATTGCCCTTCCGATGAAGCGTGTGAGTAGTTTACCACAGACCTACGGGTCCATAGCTAGTAGCTAGATGTCTTCTTCTCTCTCTTTGATTCTCAAAACCATGTTCTCCTCGATTTTCTTGGAGATCTATCTGATGTAATCTTCTTTTGCAGTGTGTTTGTCGAGATCCGATGAATTTTGGAATTATGATCAGCTTATCAATGAAGATTATTTGAATCTTATCTGAATTCTCATATGCATGATTTGATATCTTTGTATTTCTCTTCGAATTATCTGTTTGGTTTTGCCAACTAGATTGGTTTTTCTTGCAATGGGATAGGTGCTTAGCTTTGGGTTCAATCTTGCGGTGTCCTCACCCAGTAACAAAGTAGGGGTAGCGAGGCACGTACTGTATTGTTGCCATCGAGGATAAAAAGATGGGGTTTTCATCATATTGCTTGAGTTTATTCCTCTACATCATGTCATCTTACTTAAAGCATTACTCTGTTCTTTATGAACTTAATACACTAGATGAAGACATGAGTCGGTTGATGTGTGGAGTAATAGTAGTAGATGCAGGCAGGAGTCGGTCTACTTGACATGGACGTGATTCCTATATTGCATAATCATTGCCTTGGATATCGTCATAACTTTGTGCTTTTCTGTAAATTGCTCGACAAAAATTTGTTCACCACCATATTATGTGCCTTCAAGAGAGAAGCCTCTAGTAAAACGTATGGCCCCCGAGTCTATTTTCCATCATATTAGTTTTCGATCTACTATTTTTCAATCTTTTATTTTCAGATATATAAACCAAAAAACCCAAAATATTTTATATTTTGTTTATTTTTATTTATCTCTATCAGATCTTACGTTTGCAAGTGACTGTGAAGGGATTGACAACCCCTATATCGCGTTGGGTGTAAGTGTTTGATTATTTGTGTAGGTGCATCTACTGGGGACTTGCGTGTTTCTCCTACTTTCTATATACCTTGGTTCTTAACTGAGAGAAATACTCATCTCTACTGTGCTGCATCACACTTTCCTATTCAAGGGAAAAACCAACGCAAGCTTAAGAAGTAGCAGGAATAATTTTTGGCACAGTTGCCGGGGAGATCTACGCCAAGCCTACCAAGTACCCATCATAAACTCTAATCTCTTGCATTACCTTATTTGCCATTCGCCTCTCGTTTTCTTCTCCCCCACTTCTAAAACGATTTTTGAAAATATTTGCCCTTTTCTGCCCCTTCTTCCGTTCGTCTTCTCGTTTGCTTTTTGTTTGCTCATGTGTTAAATTGCTTGCTTTATCACGATGGCTCAAGAGAATACCAAATTGTGTGACTTTTCCAGTACTAATAATAATGGTTTTATTAGTAGTCCGATTGCTCCCGCCACTAGTGTGGAATCTTATGAAATTAATGCCATTTTGCTGAATCTTGTTATGAAAGATCAATTTTCCGGCCTTCCTAGTGAAGATGATGCATCCCATATAAATAATTTCATTGAATTATGTGATATGAAAAATAAGAAATATGTGGATAATGGTATTGTTAAATTGAAGCTATTTCCGTTCTCACTTTGAGATCATGCTAAAACTTGGTTTTCATCTTTGCCTAAAAAATAGTATTGATTCATGGAATAAGTGTAAAGATGCTTTTATTTCCAAGTATTTTCCTCCCCCTAAAATCATCTCTCTTAGGAACAATATTATGAATTTTAAGCAACTTGATCATGAACATGTTTCACAATCTTGGGAGAGGATGAAATTGATGATACAAAATTGCCCTACTCATGGTTTAAACTTGTGGATGATCGTAAAAAAATTTATGCCAAATTGAATTTTGCTTCTAGAAATATTTTAGATTCGGCCGTAGGAGGTACTTTTATGGAAATTACTTTAGGAGAAGCTACTAAACTCCTAAATGATATTAATGTTAATTATTCTCAATGGCATACCGAAAGATCTTCCACTAGTAAAAAAGTGCATGCGATTGAAGAGATTAATGTTTTGAGTGGAAAGATGGATGAACTTATGAAATTGTTTGCTAGCAAGAGTGCTTCTATTGATCCTAATGACATGCCTTTGTACACTTTGATTGAGAATAATAATGAATCTATATATGTGAATTTTGTTGGTAGGAACAATTTTGGTAATAACGGGTATAGAGGTAATTTTAATCCTAGGCCGTTCCCTAGTAATTCCTCTAAAAATTATGGTAATTCCTACAAAAATCTTATGGAATTTATAATAAGATGCCCTCTGACACTAAGTGCAGTATTAGAGAATTTATGAGCTCGCAAAAGAATTTCAATGCTATGGTTGAGAAAAAATTGGTTTAGATTGATGATTTGACTAGGAATGTGGACAGAATTTCTCTTGAGATTGATTCTTTTAAAATTATATCTATTCCACCGAAGCATGATATTAATGAGTCTCTTAAAGCCCTGAGAATTTCCATTGATGAATGTAAAGAAAGAACTGCTAGGATGCGTGCTAAGCGAGATTGGTTTGTAAAAGCGTGTTCTTCTAGTTTTTGGGAAAATAATGATGAAGATCTTAAAGTGATTGATATGAATCCTATTGAATATTTGTTTTCTAAAATAAATCTTGATAAAGATGGGACTGGAGATGAGTCAACTTTAGCTATAAGGTGTCCCAATGATTCGGAGTTTATAGATCTTGATGCAAAAATTGATAAAAGTGGGATTGGAGAGGTCAAAACTTTAAGTAGTGATGAACCCACTATTTTGTATTTCAAGGAATTTAATTATGATAATTGTTCTTTAATAGATTGTATTTCCTTGTTGCAATCCATGTTGAATTCTCCTCATGCTTATAATCAAAATAAATCTTTTACTAGACATATCGTTGATGCTATGATGAAATTTTTTGAGGAAAAACTTGAGTTGGAAGTTTCTATCCCTAGAAAGCTTTATGATGAGTGGGAACCTACTATTAAGATTGAGATTAAATACTATGAGTGCCATGCTTTGTGTGATTTGGGTGCTAGCGTTTCCACGATTCCAAAAACTTTATGTGATGTGTTAGGTTTTCATGAATTTGATGATTCTTCTTTAAATTTGCATCTTGTGGATTCCACTATTAAGAAACCTATGGGAAGAATTAATGATGTTCTTATTGCCGCAAATAGGAATTATGTGCCTGCGGATTTCATTGTTCTTGATATAGATTGCAATCCTACATGTCATATTATTCGTGGTAGACCTTTCCTTAGAACGATTGATGCAATTATTGATATGAAAGAAGGAAACATTAGATTTCAACTTCCATGAAGGAAGGGCATGGAACATTTTCCTAGACATAAAGAAGTTGCCGTATGAATCTATTATGACAGCTACTTATGCATTGGATACCAAAGATGACAATACTTAGGTCTATGTTTTTGTGCCAAGCTAGGGGCGTTAAACAATAGCGCTTGTTGGGAGGCAACCCGATTTTATTTTTGTTCTAGTTTTTTTGTTCTATTTTCCAATAAATAATTCATCTAGCCTCTGGTTAGATGTGTTTTTGTGTTTTAATTAGTGTTTGTGCTAAGTAAGACCTTTGGGATGGCTTACGGTGATAGTTGATTTGATCTTGCTGAAAAATAGAAACTTTCGCTCCTAGGAAAATAATTCTTATGTTGAACAGAAGCGTGATAAAATACTGGTTCTTTTTGAAAAAGGTTAATATGCAAATCACCCTGTCCTAATGTTCAGAACTTTTGGAGTTACAGAAGTATTCGAGAGTTATAAATTGCTATAGACTGTTATGTTTTTGACAAATTCTGTTTTCTTTATGTTGTTTGCTTATTTTGATGAATCTATGGGTAGTATCGGGGGGGGTATGAACCATGGAGAAGTTGGAATACAGTATATATTCATGAATATAAATAAAGAATGGGTTCTCAATAGTACAAAAAGTGGTGTTTTTATTTTCTTATACTAACGGATCTCATGAGATTTTCTATTGAGTTTTGTGTTGTGAAGTTTTCAAGTTTTGGGTAAAGATTTGATGGACTATGGAATGAGGAGTGGCAAGAGCCTAAGCATGGCGATTCCCAAGGCAACCCAAGGTAATATTCAAGGACAACAAAGAGCCTAAGCTTGGGGATGCCCCGGAAGGCATCCCCTCTTTCGTCTTCGTTTATCGGTACCGTTACATGAGGCTATATTTTTATTCACCACATGATATGTGTTTTGCTTGGAGCGTCTTATATGACGAGTCTTTGCTTTTTAGTTTGCGACAATCATCCTTGATGTACACACCTTTTGAGAGGGACACGCATGAATCGTGATTTATTAGAATACTCTATGTGCTTCACTTATATCTTTTGAGCTAGGCAATTTTGCTCTAGTGCTTCACTTATATATTTTTAGAGCACGATGGTGGTTTTATTTTGTAGAAATTATTGAACTCTCATGCTTCACTTATATTATTTTGAGAGTCTCTTTAAACAACATGGTAATTTTCTTTGGTTATGAATTTACTCATAATATGATAGGCATCCAAGAGGGATATAATAAAAACTTTCATATAATGTGCATTGAATACTATCAGAAGTTTGATTCCTTATGATTATTTTGAGATATAGAGATGGTGATATTAGAGTCATGCTAGTGAGTAATTGTGAATTTGGGATATAATTGTGTTAAAGTTTTTGATTCCCATACCAGGCATGTATAGTGAACCGTGATGTGATGAAGTCAGAGCATGATTTATTTATTTATTGTCTTCCTTATGAGTGGCGGTCAGGGACAAGCAATGGTCTTTTCCTACCAATATATCCCCCTAGGAGCCTGCGTGTAGTACTTTGTTTCGATGACTAATAGATTGTTGCAATAAGTATGTGAGTTCTTGAGACGTGTCCAACGTATCTATAATTTTTGATTGTTCCAAGCTATTATATTATCTGTTTTGGATGTTTTAAATGCATTAATATGCCTTTTGATATTATTTTTGGGACTAACCTATTAAGCTAGAGCGCAGTGCTGATTCCTGTTTTTTTCTTGTTTTTGAGTTTCGTAGAAAAGGAATACTAAACGAGTCCAAACGGAATGAAACCTTCGCGATGATTTTTCTTGGACTAGAAGACAACGAGGAGACTTGGAGATGAAGTTAGGGGAGCCACAAGGTGGCCACAAGGACGGAGGGTGCGCCCAAGGGGGTAGGGCGTGCCCCCCCACCCTTGTGGGGCCCCCGTGACCCTCCTGACCTAATTATTTCGCCTATATATTCCCAAATATCCCCAAAGCACTAGAGGCATCCACGAAAACACTTCTCCACCGCTACAACCTTCTGTACCCATGAGATCCCATCTAGGTACCTTTACCGGTACCGTGCCGGAGGGGGATTCGATCACAAAGTGCTTCTACATCAACCATATTGCCCTTCCGATGAAGCGTGAGTAGTTTACCACAGACCTACGGGTCCATAGCTAGTAGCTAGTTGGCTTCTTCTCTCTCTTTGATTCTCAATACCATGTTCTCCTCGATGTTCTTGGAGATCTATTCGATTTTCTCCGCGGTGTGTTTAGCGAGATCCAGTGAATTATGGATTTATGATCAGTTTATCTATGAATATTATTTGAATCTTCTTTGAATTCTTTTATGCATGATTTGATATCTCTGTAATTCTCTTCGAACTATCGGTTTGGTTTGGCCAACTAGATTGGTTTTTCTTGCAATGGTAGAAGTGCTTACCTTTGGGTTCAATCTTGAAGTGTCCTGATAACCCACAAGTATAGGGGATAGCAACAGTTTTCGAGAGTAGAGTATTCAACCCAAATTTATAAATTCGACACAAGGGGAGCCATAGAATATTTAAAACTATAAGCAACTAAGTTGTCAATTCAATCACACCTGGAGATTAATTATCTATAGCAAAGTGATCAATAGCACAATAATATGATAGCTTTGACAGTAGTGGTGGTAGCAACAGTAACAGTAACAATGATAGCGGTGATTTTGTAGCAAGTGTTGTTGGGGAACGTAGTAATTTCAAAAAAATTCCTATGCACACGCAAGATCATGGTGATGCATAGCAACAAGAGGGGAGAGTGTTGTCCACGTACCCTCGTAGACCGAAAGCGGAAGCGTTATAACAACTCGGTTGATGTAGTCGTACGTCTTCACGGCCCGACTGATCAAGCACCGAAGCTACGACACCTCCGAGTTTTAGCACACGTTCAGCTCGATGACGATCCCAGGACTCCGATCCAGCAAAGTGTCGGGGAAGAGTTCCATCAGTACGACGCCGTTTTGACTATATTGGTGTTCTACCGTCGCAGGGCTTCGCCTAAGCATTGCTACAATAATATCGAGGATTATGGTGGAGGGGGCACCGCACACCGCTAAGAGATCTCAAGGATGAATTGTTGGGTCTAGAGGTGCCCCCCTGCCCCCGTATATAAAGGAGCAAGGGGGAGGGGAGGCCGGCCATGATGAGGCGCGCCAGGGAGGAGTCCTACTCCTACCAGGAGTAGGACTCCCTCCTTTTCCTTGTCCAAGTAGGAGAGGGGGGAGGAAGGGAGAGAGGAGAGG